>NC_081406.1:333908618-333947420 GCF_030272615.1 Cryptomeria japonica | reverse complement strand
ATTCTGAAAGAAGTAATGATGCATTCATACTAAGGAAACTGAAGATTCAAGGTTTTAGATGAAACACAAAAATACTCCTATCAAATTTGTCATGAACAAACACAATTATCAAGGCAAACTTATGAAATTCTGCAAGTAAATGGAATCTTGCTAAAAACATATCTTTGAAAAAACAAATTGTTGCAAATCTCTATATATCAATATCTGAGCTACAAATCTCTGAAATTCTCTTAAGGAAAGAGAAAAGCAAAGGCAAGAACTGAGGAAAAAGCTAACAATATTTCTTCTATATACAATAATAAGGCATGCAACCCTAAAAGAATGAACTTTACTCCTAAAAGGTGAAATCCAGTTTGAAATCTAAGCACAAGGAAAAAGCCTGAAAAGTAGGTGCCAAATTTGTATGAAAAGATGCAAAAATATAGCCAAAAAGCCCTCCAGTCAATATGCAACTCCAAAAGTCTCTCAAAATAGCTTCAATATGTTGATAACGCTCTCAAACTACCTCTGAACTACTGCTGAATTGACCCATTGTTCGATGCATGTGTGTATAAGGGGAAAATAGACTATATATTAAAGTTTCAATAATGACTTAACTTTTAATATTTATTACATATATGTAACTCATCCCTTATTTTTATATGATAGATATTATAATTTATTTCATTATACTATCACTTTAATATTTATTTTATTTTTCAGTTGTGCATGGATGCATAAAAAAAACTTAAGTGCCACTCTTAAATTAATTATTTTATTTAACTGGGATTTCAGATCATCTGGATTCAGCGATTTTGTAAGGGTAGTTTAGATTTTTGGTTTATATTTAAGGTGATAACTAGATGTTTTCTTGCAGGTTCTTTCCTGTCGATATGCCTTTTGACTCCGTTGTAAAAAAATTAAATTTAATAAAAAAGTTTAGTGGCTTGCCCACTTTTATGGATTTAAAAAATAAAATAAATTATTTAAGTAAATAGAAGTTTCTAAATAAAGATTATAATTGTAGACACCTAAAATTGTCCTGTCTAATTAAATAAATATCTTTATTTATTTAATTATTTTAGCCTAATTCTTCTATTAATTAAATAAATCTATTTATTTAATTAATTCATTTATCCTCTTCTAGGCTTATTTCTCATTTAAATAAACACTTTTATTTATTTAAATTATCCTTTTCCTAAATTAAATAAATATCTTATTTATTTAATTGATCCCACTTCCTCTATTAATTAAATAAATCTTTATTTATTTAATTAATTCATTAACCTTTTCTACCTATGAAACATGCCATTCATCTCTTAATTCATACACTACCTACCCTCTCATTATTTTCTTATTTTCTTTACCTACCCTCTAATCATAGCCGACCATTTATCTTTTACACCTCTTAATCTTATCCCTCGATTTCTTATAGTGTCTTCTATATAAGGAGATGCTTCCTTCATTATCAAACCAATGACTAATCAAGCATCCTAGCATTCGAACTTTCATATGCGATCAAGCCTACTTGCAACCACATTTCCATTCTTTGTTGATCTCTTGTGCACATATAAAATCTGAGAGCAAATATATCAAGCAAGATCAATGGAGATAGGAAGAATGAAGATTCAAACCCTATTGGACATGTGATGGTATAATCTTTGTGATTTCATTTGATTTGCATTGTCTTAGGTAATCTTCATATGTTATGGTGGATCTTTGTTGTTGTTAGGCTAGGGTTTTGTGGTTGAATTCATTTAGTTTTTCAACATTGTTTTATCCATTTTCACCATAAACAATAATAATCTTTATATTACCTTTTATTTCACTTCTTTTTATATGAATAAAATAATTAATTATTTATTATTATATTTATTATATTAATAATGGGATGTGCAGATATTTGTTTTTATTATCTGTCATTTTTAATAAATTAAATATAATAATAATTGTGTGCTAGAAATGTGGGATCATCGTGCAAATGGAAGAAAACACCTCAAACATACACATGAAACATTGCATTAGAGTTAGTAATCACAAAAACATGTTAGTGAACCAAAAAATCTCAAAATCGTTCCATGCTCCTCTATCCCTAAAGATCCTTAAGATTCAAGGTGGCCCTCACTTGGAAGAGAACTTGATCTCTTGGATGTCAACCTAGAGAACGAGATTTAAATGATGATTCTAGGATCAAAATGAATGCAACTAAGATCCTCTTGAATGTTGAGATGATGATATGAATGAAAGACAAGGATGAGAGATAAAAAGCTAGTTATGATCAAGACGGTGAAGATGATATGGGGCTAAGTTAATTCCAAATTAAAGATTATGGTGTGATAATTAAGCTAGATGAAGATGAAAAAGTATGTAATTGATATGCAATTTAGGCTAAATGATAAAAAACATAATACAATTAAGATAAATGCTATGATGCTAATGCTAGAAGACTTAGATGCTTGAAGATGACAAATGAGCTCCTTGATAACTTGGAAAATGATTATAATTTGGATGCACAAGATTAAGATTCTTAGATTGAAGAAATGGATGGTTGAGATTGAGTAATCTCAATAAGGGCTAGGATTGAAAGTTATCAATCCATGAGAGAGATTCAATCCAATCCCAAGTTGACAAATGTCACCTTGAGAGGGCTTGAGAGGATGCTAAAAAAGAATTAGATTGTAATAACCCACTTTACTTAACCCAACAAAATTTGACCATTTTTTTTTGTTTACTTTAATCTTTTGTGTTTGATTCAATCGCATGCTCTGGGCATCCATCCATTAGGATCAGGCATTCATCCATCTGGGATGAGCATCTAACCATACGGGTTAGGCATCTGTCCATATGGAGTATGAGGTTTCATCTATCCAATATGGGATAGGCATCTACCCATACGGGGTAGGCATTTATCCAATAGGGATAGGAGGTGCTCTGGCCAAAGACTTAGACTCATCGGGACCATTCGGGTCCCGAGTCACTCACTAAGTACTACACTCTTCTAGTAGGAATGCATCGAGGTCGCCGTCCTTAGGAGAAATCAAAATAACATAATACAAGCTTGAATTCTGCCTCAAAATTTGGCTTAAAGCCTTGGGAAGTCAAGCGAATCCATATGGGATTCCTTTCGAGTATGCATTGAATTAGTTTTTCCTTTTATTATACTTATCTTTCAAATTAGGATTCTTCTCAATCCTTCTTCTTACCAAAACCTAGACCCCATCCATGAACGCCTGAGTACTAGGGACAACTCCGTCTCTAGACTGCCTACATACCCGTTTCGACACAGGATCAAGGCGTAAAGTATGTAGTTCTATTTTTCTACTCTATGGTTGGATGTAAACTGATTAGTGGGTATGCAACCTTTTCTAGGGTCAATGTCCCAGACAGTTTCTCTACAGTTCCTACCCATGGTGGTAGCACTTAAGAAAAGGCTCAAGATGGCCTATTGCTTGTGGCCTAAAACAATTAGATCCTAATACCTATCATAAGCATCACCCTTGACCCAATTGTCAATCGTCAACAACTCTTCAAGATTAAATCAATTTCATAAAGAATTTCACTTAATCAACCCTAAAGGGGGTTTACTATTGTTTAACTTAGCGGATGTAAAATCGTTTAAGGATTATCTTATTAGATTATCGATCCAAGGAGGATTACCCACCCCTTGGATTTTAACTTCCAAGTGTCCCTTATTACTCCCCGACGATTTATAAGGACGATGCCACAGACATTGTTGATGCAACTTTATTAGGCATTAAGTGCAGTAGTTCAACACAACGGCATTACCTGTAAGCGTGACCCAAAGGCACTGTAAATACCAAATGCTACTAGGTTTTAGTTTTCTGACTTCCTTTATTTAGTTTTCTTAACTAAGAAGATATGAAAAACATCATGCTTGAAAATAATTATGAATTGAACGTGCATAATTAGACATTGCAAAGCTTAATTAATTGAAATAACTACTTGATGAACCACGTGGAATAAAAACCATAACTAAGTTATTTAATATTCAAAACTTGAAATATAACTTGCACAATAATGACAATTAAGAAACTCGCATATTAATAATTAAATGTGTAACTTGCATGAAGATGAAGAAAATATAACTTTGTCATCAATAAATGCAAATAATGTAAAGTAATTCGCATGATGCAAGAATAGTGCAGGTTACATGCAAGGTTAAGAAATGTTTTATTTCTACCATGAGAATAATCACTTATAGAGTCACTGGTCCCAAAAATAGCAATTAGCTTAGACATCTGGTTCAAATCATATTAATATGAATTAATTGCTTTTAATGAGTCTAAAATGCCAACTAAGTGACCCAAAGAATCTTAAATAGTTTCAAAAATTCTAATTATAAAATTTGATATAATTTAATTTACAATTATAAATTTGCTAAAGATAAATTAATTATAAATTTACTAAAGATAATTAAAATTACCTAAGTTAAATTTTATTAAACTAAAATAAAAATTATTTCAACAAAAAATCCAATTGCCAAAATTCAAATGTTATGCAGTGGCTTTTTTTAAAGCCAAGTGGGAGTGGGGCCACTAGTCCCATCACCACTGCGGACCTGTGGGTGCAGGCCCGCAGTGATCAGGGGACCGTCGTGGTCCCCTCCACTACCCTACGACCACTGCCGTAACAATGACCGCAGGTTAGTGGAGGGTACCACTCCCTTGCGGTAGTAATAACTCCGCCCCTCCCTTGCTTTGGCCCATTAATCCATGCAAAGGATGAAATTTATTCTTCGGATTCCTTCGTTCTATTTCGTATATATTTTGTTTTGTATAAATTTTAATAATATATATATATATATATATATATGGTTTTTTTTTTCATTTCAGTTTATTTAATGATATAAGAGAGAAATATATAAAAGATATGTGTATAAGAAAAATGTTAATATAAAAATGAGAATAAGAATTTAATCACAGGGATGAAATAAAATAGAGAAATTAATTTGTTTCACCATCATACAGATAACTAAATTATCTATATTAAGTTGAGATAATAAATTTTTTATTTCACTAAACGCTTAAATTTGATTTCACAGAGATCATATTCAACAAATTTGTCTTAAGTTGAGATAATAAATTTTTTTATGAGATTTCTAGGAAATTGATATTCACAAAGAGAGATTTCTGAAAATAAATAAATAACCAGATAATATTTCCACAAGGATTTTATACAAATAATCTGAGAAGAATTCCTACTTGAAATATTATATCACATAGCAAGATTTCTTAATACAATGATTTTATGCATAGAGAAATAAATTATTTACAGAGATAAAAGATTTTGAGTTTGAAACAAGATTTTATTTCTTTAATCTAATTCACAGCAAGAATTTGAACAATATTTTATTTATCTAATCTAACTCACAGCAAGTATCTAAAACAAGATTTCATTAAATTCTTCAACTAGCCTCCCTTGATCCTTCCTTGCAAGCTTGGAAAAATTTCTTCAAAACAACCTTAACTATTCTCCAAAATGAAAATATGTGTACTAAAACAACTATTTGAGAAAAATTTCTTTAAAGAATAACCAACTCCCTCTTTTGAATACTTGCATACAATATATAGGAAAAATCCCTTAATTCCACTATCTAGAGAAATTAATTAAGAATGAGATTCTTTTTCCAATATTGGACCCATGCAAAATTGATTAATATCCTAGTGGGGGAGTTACATGCAAGGTATTGAAGATTCCTCTAGAAGCTTCTAATTTCTCCTACAACATGTGCCATAATTGGGAATGGGAAAAAGAATAAATAAATAATGCCTATTTAAATTATATTCTCCAAGTGTGTATGTGGGTCCATTATTATTCTTTTATAATATTCATTCAATTATTTTCAATAGCTCAACCAAAAAAATATAATAGAATTGTATCAAATCAAAAAGTGATAAAGGAGGGTTGTGACATAGATGCTAAGCAAGTAATTAGGGATAACCTTAAGGAGTGACATCATTGGATAATGTCATTAACCAGGGACATATGTTATTACCCAAGAGGTAAAGTCTTGTGTAATATGGGAAAATGGTTAAAGAAACAACCATCGTGGCTAAGGGGTGTGGGCTTGTAAGAGACATTAAATGCCTTTTGAAGAATTTGGAGGCTAACTTGCCTAAAGAGGAAAACCAATAGTGGTTTATGTAAGAGCCTTACATGTCTGGAAGACTCAACAAGTTAACTTGTTGAAATAGATAAAGTCTTAAATGCATTTTGAAGACTTCCTTCCAAATTTGGAGATGTGACTCCCCCAAATTTAGGGAAAGGACATGATTAGGAGATTTGATATGATTATAATGAGATTAGAAGGTTTCTAGAAGGATGGTTGTGGAGGCAAGTGGGAGATGTAGGAGAATCCACCTTGCATTTGTAGGATTTTGCAAGTGGGGGGATTTACAAATAGATTTTGATTTATTTAAATACAAAAGGGGATTTTAAATTAAATATAGATTTAATTAAAAGGGGATAAATGCATATTTTTAATTAAATGTGAATTTAAATCAATATCTTAGATAGAAGAAGGGGAATATTAATCAAATCTTTAATCTGATTAATGGCCAAAATAGAAGAAAATGGGATATTATTTAAATGTAGATTTAATTAATAGGCGAATTAATAATGATTGAATAAAATTCATATAATTAGTTGTGCAAGTTTTAGGTCTCTACAATAATAATACAATAAAATCACGCACTTGGTAAAAAAGAAGGGTTTTAAGCTCCCTACAACTATCAAGACTTAGGACATGAAGTCCTAGTGGGAGTTTAAAAGTAGACCACTATACAATTAAAAGAAGCTCTAAACTAAAACAAGCCCATAAAAATCTAGGGGATTTAGGGAATGCAGAGTAAAAAGGGCAAAAAACCATAAAAACATCTTATTTTCAGTTTGCATCTTTTAGTCTTCTCGAAGAAAACTCTTTGTCAGCATGTAGTCAGGGTTTGAAACTGGATGCATGAGAATTTGAAGCTTCGATTTCTCATATTTTAACATGGACTTCCATGAATGTCAAGGGTTGTGATTGATGATCTTCAACCACAGTATGAAGCTGCTCCCCCTTATGTCTTTGTTGCTTTTCTGCATGACATGCATTTTAGGGTTTTATCGTATTGATGTTTTTCATTGCATGAAGAGCTTTGTCTTAAAAAAACCTAATGAGATTGCATCGTGTTGTTTTATAGCTTTTAGAGACATTGTTTCTTATTCATAACTATGGGTTGTATCATGTTGTTGCTTATGAGTCTTAAAGACTGTTTATTACTAGGTCTATTATGGTACACTATATCTGTATCTCTTCATTGTTCTTGCACCATACCATTGTATGCTCACTGTTGGGCTTTATGATGTTTTGTTACTAATGATACTCAAACTGTAATAATAATATACTCTTTATTTGACTATCATTATTCTTTCAAATGATCTAGCTGATGTCATTTAAACTTATATTGACAATGATATTGATGTAAGAATTTATCAAGAAGGCATTTTAGCTTTTGAGCTAGTTGCCTCCATTACTCTAATAAAGTCTTATCATTTTTCTTTTACTATCCTTAGGTCTTCAATGCATCATTGGGGGCAATGTTTTTATATAATAATCAATCTACTCATGTGCCCTCATGCTAAGTTTTAGTTGTATCAATACCACATCCTTGGCATTGCCACATAATTGATCAACATGAATCTATCGTAATAATTTATGATATATCTTATTATGTTCTAATGTCATCTTCCTTTTTGTCACTATCGAACCCCATTTCTGGACTATATCATCGTATCTTATGAATGGGTATATTGTTCATTAGCTGCAAATGATATCACTATCAATATCCTCATTGGTTTTCACTTGATTCCTTCATGCTTGCTCAATATTCTCTTTATGTGGTTCTAACCTAGGGTATTATGACTGTGATATGAATGACATTTATTTTTTCACTATCCTTATCACTGTAATACCTGATTCTCATGATTCTCATGTATCTATTGGCTATAACTACTAGCATTCCTTTTATCTGGGCTTGATCATGAATTATCACCATAAAGACTTTGGAAATGTATTCCCTATTATAGTTTTATTTCTAGAAGTACTCTATGAATGATGTTACAGGTGTGACTATTTTAATTTCCAATGCACAGGGCCTTTGAAACATAAGCTTATCCTTATGATGCACTTTGTATTTATCTGAACAAGAAATTCTGAGACTCCAATATTTCTACAGTCACCTTTATGACAGTCATCTGTTTATTTTTCTTTGAATGCCCTGTTCATTATTTATCAATCATTCTTGCCTCTTATGTTTTTTGTCACTTGAGTAGGACTATCCTTATAGATTGATGCCTTGTTCTATTTGACATGATGTTAGTTCTAAGTGAGTATACTTTCTTTTTCTCATGTGATGACTTTATCCACCTACTGATCAAGAAACACATTTTTATTCATTGTTGTATGTGTTGACATTGGATGGCAGCTTTAAAATGTCATTGAATGCCAATATATGGAACCATGGATGCAGCTATGTTTCATGTTTGGTAGATGATTAATGACACCCTATGAGTGACGACTAGTATATTGAGCTCAACCCTTGTGGGAGCCTATTTTAACCCACATACTTGATACTTATGAGATGGAAACCTATCATATACCTACACAGTGAACAAATAAGGTAGAGAAACAAGAAGCTCATGAAGCTTCTGATGATTGGACACTTCTAGTCTTTGATTCACTTGTTTCTCTATTCTAATTCTTTCCATTTGTAGTCTGATGTACATGTGTATTAGTAGATTAGTTAGAGAGCCTAAGATACCAAGCTCTAACACCTTTTTCCTTCACCTCTTGCAGGTATTCTAGGAGTGCTAGGAGCATGAAGATACAAGATGCAACTTGATCACATCAATGGTTCGTCATTGAAAGGCAATGATGGATCGTCTTTTCTCTCTTTTCTATTTATCCATTTTTATATCATTCTAGTCATAAAAAATTCTTAGTCATACCCACGGCTTGTATGGGTCCTTACACATTTATGTAAATGAAAAGTTTCTTTCATATGCAGTTTTAACTATAAATTATTGAAATACATTGCATTCTGAAAAGAATTCCTCATTTGTTATTCAAATTTGATAATTGATGAAGTATAAAGATTTTTTTTTTGTGTGTACCTTTCTTTCATTTGAAGTGTAAGGCCGATCATAGGCTTATCAAATTTTGATGATTCAAAATTTAGATAACATTTTGGTGACCTCTCGGGGGTGTTTGCCTGCTAAACATATTAACTCAAACCAGTTGTCTTTAGTTGTATCCATTGGGCGTAGTCTTGACCTCTTTTTGAAATTTAGCTCTTTGAAAAACAAACTAAAAATAGAAGACATCAGCAGAAACAAAACTGCAATAAAACAAAGCCCTATAAAAGAGACTGCAAGTTGTACAAACAACTGCTTATTGAAATAAACTAGCTAAAACATAAATGAAAGATGTGCAGTAAATGCACTTATTGAAAATGAGAAATATGCAAAAGCACTTATTAGCTAAAAACAGTCCTCAAAAGCAAGGTTTAAGGTGGATCTCGTTAACTGGGATTGGTAGAACTTATCCATCTAGCTTTGAAAGCTGAAATGTATTATGTTTTTTCTTCTCAGTGATTATATATGGTCCATCCCACATGGCATCAAAATCAGTATGCCTACCAGGTTTTGTTTTAAGTTTATTCCATTTGAAAACTAAATCACCTTCATTGAAGGTTTGTGCTACTTCCTTTTTATCAAATGTATTCTTCATCTGAGAATGATGAATTTCAAGCTTTCTAAAAGCTTCCTTTCTGGTTTTTTCCAACTCCATCAATTGAGCAAGCCTGGTTTCCATTAGCTGCTCCTCTAGCATTTTAAGTTATTTTATATAACTGAGAGTCAAAAAATCGATTAATATTGGCAATTTGGCTTCTTTACCATAAACTAGTACATAAGGTGAAAAACATGTAGCTCTCTTTGGTGTCATCCTATCAGCCCGTAGGGCTAACTTAAGCTCTTCATGCCATGTTGTCTGATTATGTCGAATGGATTTTTTAATGATCTTAATCAGATTTTTATTGGTTGATTTAGCCTATCCATTACCATAGGGGTAATAATTTAATGAAGTACTTCTAAAAACTTTTAAACTAATAAAAACTAAGGTATTATCCGATATAATTGCATCGGTGGTACCAAACCTGGATACTAGATCTTGATAAAAATTCAAAAAAAAAAAAATCATTTTCCTCCTTAAGTGTAAATGCTTCAGTCCATTTGGTAAAATAATTTGTTGCTGTTAAGATCCATTTATGTCCTGCACTTGAAAATGGATTAATAGGCCCGATAAAATCTAATCCCCATTTAGAAAATGGTTGTTCTATTTGTATTGGTTGAAGTGGCAAAGCTCCAAGGCTTTGTTTTCCTACAAAAAGTGATCATTTTTCACATTTTCTTACCCAACTTTGTGTATCTTCAAATAAATATAGCCAGTAGTAACCGACTCTCATGATTTTTATGGTTGTTGCTCTTGCTACTAAATGACCTGCTGCAGGTCTATTATGGAATTCTTCTAAAATTCTATCAATCTGATTTGGCTATTTGCATATGAGCAAAACTCCATGAAAATCTCTTTTATAAAGCACATTATCTACAACAACATAAGAAATTGCTTGTAATCTATAATACCTCCTTTTGTACTTGTCCAATCCTTCATGACAATCTCCAGTAAGTAAATAATGGATCATTTTTTGGATCCAATCACGTTCAGAAACTATGTTATCAGTTGTTGCATATATTTCTTCATGTAAGGTAGCATCCTCTTCTTCATTTGTGAGTATAAGGGAAGCTTGTTCTTCTAATTGATGGTTGTTTTATGCATCTTATCATCTATTCACATAGACCTTTGCCTCTAACCAGTTTTGTAACTTTAATGTCAACATCATACTCTATAACTCTGGTTATCCATCCCGCCCTCTTATCATTTATGTCTTTATTAAGCAAAAATTCCTTAATTGTAGGATGAGCTACTTGTAGATGAATTTTATTATTGGACAACACGTGTCTGAATTTTTTGAGACTCCTAAAAACTGCAAGTTACTACTTTTCTACTAATGAATATCTTACTTCATAGTCCTTCAATATATGGTTGAAAAATATAATTGGTTGCTCTTGTCCCTCTTCATTTTGCTGACAAAGCACGGTTGAAATGGTATCAACACCTCCAAATGCATATAGTATGAAATCCTTCTCATAATTTGGATTAATCAGTGTTGGGGCCGATGCAAGTGCCTCTTTGATATCTGTAAAAATTCTGGTAACTTCCTTGGTCCATTTGAAAATTGTATTCTTTTTAAGCATTGTTGTTAGTGGGTGCAATATTAATGTTGCAATGTTAGCTATAAATATCCTAACAAAGTTAATTCTCCCTATAAAACTTTGCAAGACCTTTTTATGTGCTGGAAGTGGCAATGCTAGAATAGTTGTAATTATTTTTGGGTCTATTGAAATACCTTCCTTTGACACAATGTACCCCAGAAGCTTACCTTCATGAACAAAAAAAATGATTTTTTTAAATTTAAAGAGACTCCAAATTCCTTGCATCTTTCAAAAATTTGTCTTAAATGATCAAAATGTTGATCAACACTCCTTGAAAAGGCGGTAATGTCATCTAGATATACAAGCACAAATTTGTTAATAAGCCCTTTGAGAGCCATATCCATTGCTCTCTGAAAAGTGGCTCCTGCATTAGACAATCCAAATGACATTTTTCTATACACCATTGTACCCTACTTAGTTGTAAATGTAGTTTTATGTTGATCATATTCCTTTACTAGAATTTGATTATAACCTGAATATCCATCTAGTAAAGAAAATCTCTCAGAACCAAAAACCACTTGCAAAATCTGCTCCATGGAGGGTAGTGGATAATGGTCCTTGAGTGAAGCAATATTCAGATCATGAAAATCAACACATAACCTTATTTCACCATTTTTCTTTCCAACTGGTACTAAATTGGAAACCCATGAAGTATGCTTAATAGGATAAATCATATTACCTTCAATAAATTTCTTCAATTAAGCTTTCATCAAGTGTTCTAGTTTGGGGTTCAGGGGTCTTTGCTTCTGCCTGACTGGTTTTGCATATGGTTGTAACTCAATAGTATGTTGAGCAAGTGCAGGGTTAAAACCCTTCAAGTCTCCATACTCCCAAGCAAAAACATCATTAAATTCTTGGCAAAGTGAAATAAAATCTTGTTGTTCTGAACTATTACATACCTTTCCAAGCTTAAGTAGCTTGTCATCATAGATCTGAATTTGCTTAAAATGATCTTGATTGATTATCATGTTGTTTTTATCACTTCTAGCATGATCATCGGAATTGAAAAAAATATTCTAGGGTGACGAGAGCCTTCGGTACTTTATTTTTTTCAGCTGCACTATCTAATCATCATAATGTTGCTACCATTTTTTTTGATTACCTACAACAAATTCTGCTTCCTACATTAAGAAGTTGATGATATGTTCATCGTTGTCAAACACTTGCCAATTTGTTATATTGTCTGGTACAGATGGTCTGACTACTACTTTGACATATTGTTGTACATGTACATTTTCTAAATCAGCAGGAACATCATGTTGAGCGCCTAAATAGGTTAATATATCAGCATGTTTATTTTGGTTCCTTGGAATTGACAGCAAATTAACAATGTCAAAATCCTCCATTAAATCCCATGCTCTATGCTTGTACATCTTTAACAAATGATTTTTTGTTACATGCAAATTTCTAATCTTATTTGTTACTAATTCAGAATCACCATATACTTGCAAGCATTTAATACCTTTCTATTTGGCCCATTGTAGGCCATGAATTAGAGCTTCATATTCCGCAACATTATTTATTAGACTGAAAGTGAATCTAAAAGATGAATAGTATCTTTTTCCCTCTGGTGATATCAACATAGCCCCTCCTCCTACACTGATTTTACTCCTTGAGCCATTAAAATATAATTTCCAAAGTTGATTACCTTGTTGTTCTAGTAATTTTTCCTTCTAAGTCGGATTTGGTATAATTGCATCATGCTCATGAATGAAATAGACTCCTAGCTCAGCTTGTTCTATGTGAATGAGAGGATAAATTTCATGATTTTCAATTACCCGGTTGTCTAGAATGATATCTGATATATCATCAATGGGTGTACTAGGATCTTTAATCAGGATTGGCTCTTCTTCCTCTTGGATAACTAGATTTGCATTTATGGGACTTGGTACATATGGTTCTAAATGATATTTAGCTAATGGTTCAGATTTAATGGTTACCTTGGTACCATATCTGGTTCTGAAAAACATATGAGACCAGTCTGATGATAGATAGCCACCTAATTTGGCCATTAAGTCTCTAGATAAGCATATTCCAAAATAAGCTGGTAAGTCTATCACATAAATATCTTGAGGAACTGAAAAATTGGGACAAGCATGCAATGTGAGTGGAAGATCCTTAATCACACTGCTTGACTTAATTGATAACCCATTTAACTAAACAAAACCTTTTGTCAAAGGTTCAATTGTTAACCCTAGTTGATCAGCTAACTACTTGGGCATAATTGAACTACTAGCTCCTGAATCTATCATGTAGTTATGCAATAGATGTTATTGAATCACTATGGTAACATAGAAAGGTGGTGGCTTTATTTATTTGGCTACTTAAACTTTTTTATCATCAGCAACAAGGGCTATACTAGGCTGATCTAAATCAACATCAGATATTGTAATCTTGGCTATAACCTCTTGTAATAAATTTGTTTGCCTAGGAATTTTCAATGCATGAAACATAATAATATTGACAGGTGCTTTCTTCATCTGATCATATTATTAAATACAGTTGTACTAGCCTTTTGTTGCACTCTTGGAATATTGTGAACCTTATGAATTTGTGCCTAAAGTGGTTGGGTTAGTCCTCTAGACAAAATTTGAACATTTGGGGTCACGGGAGATGTTGTATCAACTTGTTGTCCTGTAGTAGCAAGTTGTTTGGAAGGACCAGCTTGCTGGCCTACAAAAACAAGTTGTTGTCCGACATCTAGTGCTCTCTCTTTTGATCTAGTATTCACTGCTATTGTTGTAGAAGATTGATTTTGTCCTTGAGTACCATTCATGCCATAAAATTCATTAGTTTCCCAATTAACTAATGCAATATTAGGTTCACCTTGTTGATTTTCTTGACTAATTTCATCTTGAGGCTGAGGCCAATTCCCATAGGCATTTTGTAGCATTAAAGCCTTACACTGAGCTTCCTCAGGGCATGCCAATTGATTATGTGGTTGATGACATGGAAAACACCAATCAACATACTGAACCATATTATTTTAAAATAGAACAATCTCCCTAGAATTTGAGGTAGTATTTGGATTATAGTGCTGATTAGTCTTATTGTTATAATTTATGTTCTGATAAGGCTACCTATTCTGCTAATTTTACTGGTAAGGAGGCTAATAGGGTTTAGAATTTTGTCGTACATTATTTTCAATATTGATCAATTTATTACCAAAACAATGCAAAGTTTTTTGCATCTGCTGATCATTCTCATTAAAATTACTCAACATCCCCTTTAATTCTCAAAGATCATTATTCAGGACTTGGGTGGGCATAAAAGGTGGAATTTGTTGGTTTTGTTGATTTTGCTGATTTATGAAAGACAAAACAACAGCTATTGTAAAGGGTACAACCAGAATATAAGGTTGTATTTCTAGAAAAAAGGGCATCAAGGGCTTTGGGGCTATTTTCCTCGCTTGAATCAAACTATTCTAGAAGTGGTCATTGAAGTCAGTCATGTGCTCATAAGGTGTTCTCTTGATAGTAGTAAGCTTCTCAATCAAAGAAAAAATATATGATTTGTCTTTAAAGTGTTGATTTAGGGCAACTCCCAACTGATCCCGTAAATTAATTGATGCCACTGGCAATAATCTAAACCATTCCAAGGCTTTCCCTCTGAAACTTGCTGCTAATAGCCCAATTGCTACATCTTCATGTGTGATTTGATGAATTCCACACAAAGTAGCTATATGCCATATGTCTTCAACGATTGTTACCTGATTTTTTGCAATAAAATTTGGCAAATTGTTCATAGCAGCAGTTGGAATATCACGATAATTAGCCAAAACTAGAGGATTACCCTGGTTAAATGCCATAAATGGTTGGTTTCTTGATGGATTGAGGGCCATTTGAGTCGATTGAACTGATTGAACTTGTGGTATTGGTTGCACTACCAAAACTGATGATTGATCACTTGAAGAATCCAATCCTTCATATTGATCTTCAAAAAAGGGGTTTGAAAAGGCTGCAACTTCTTCTGTATTTATGGAATTTTTAGAATTCACTTGGCTGGTAGAACTATCAGTGATTTGTAGTGCTTTAACCCTCTTATTGATAGTTAGAAATTGTACATGTTTTACAGAATCAGGTTTTGATCTTGTCTGTTTCATAGGATATGAAAAAATAGCACTGATCGGATTTCCTAGATTTTCAAAGTCGTCGAGTACTTGAAAATTCACCTCAAAAGGATGTAAAAATTGTTTTTTAAGTACCAGAAAAAAAAAAACAATGATATTCATATGAGTTGAAACATCTCAACGATTCCCACCGGGTGTGCCAAAAATTGTTGTCACGGAGGATGCACCTACTTCTGCAAAGTAAATTAGTACCAATGCTTATGACATCCCGTGCAACATGGAAACACAACTCGAGTTGTTGGTAAACTCAGAAAGAGAAATGAATCTCCAGGTTATGGGATGGCTCCCTTTGAAATACCTCCTAAAACTAATGATGGATATGGAAAAGAGTAAAGAGAAATTGGATTGGCTTAAAACTGAAACTATTCTAGGAGGTGATGCACCAAAATTGTGATGATAAAACTATCATGATTCACAAAAATCTATCAGAAATTTTTCTTACACAAAATAATTAACTTCCTTCTCACATGAGAATTTCTTAGAAAGGTTAAGTAATTAATAAATTTGTAAGGAAAGTTAATTTGTGATTCTGAAAGAAGTAATGATGCATGCACACTAAGGAAACAAAATATTCAAGGTTTCAGATGAAACACAAAATTACTCCTATCAAATCTGTCATGAACAAACACAATTATCAAGGAAAACTTATGAAGTTATGCAAATAAAATAAATCTTACTAAAACCATCTCTCTGAAAAAACAAACTGCTGCAAATCTCTATATATCAATGTCTGAGCTACAAATCTCTGAAATTCTCTTCAGGCAAGAGAAAAGTAAAGGCAAGAACTGAGGAAAACTGCTGACAAGCTTTCCTCTATATACAATAATAAGGCATGCAACCCTAAAAGAATGAACTGTACTCCTAAAAGGTGAACTCTAGTCTAAAATCCGAGCACAAGGAAAAAGCCTGAAAAGTAGGTGCCAAATCTGTATGAAAAGATACAAAAATACTGCCAAAAATCCCTCAAGTCAATATGCAACCCCAAAAGGCTCTCAAAATAGCCTCAATCTGCTGATAACTATCTGAAACTACCTCTGAAGTGTTGTTGAACTGACCCACTGTATGATGCATGTGTGTATAAGGGGAAAATAGACTAAATATTAAAGTTACTCAATAATGACTGGACTTTTAATATTTATTACATATATGTAACTCACCCCTTATTTTTATATGATAAATATTATAAGTGATTTCATTGTACTATCACTTTAATATTTATTTGATTTTTCAGTTATGCATGGATGTATCAAAAAAACTTAAGTACCACTCTTAAATTAATTATTTTATTTAAGTAAATAAAAGTTTCTAAATAAAGATTATAATAATCTTTATATTACCTTTTGTTTCACTTCTATTTATATGATTAAAATAATTAATTATTATTATATTAATAATGGCATGTGCAGATATTTCTTTTTATTATTTTCCATTATTAATAAATATATAATAATAATACAATAAAATCATGTACTTAGTAAAAAGAAAGGGTTTTAAGCCCCCTACAGTCATCAAGACTTAGGACATGAAGTGCTAGTGGGAGTTTAAAACTCGACCACTATACAATTAAAAGAAGCTATGAAATAAAACAAGCCCATAAATATCTGGAGGATTTAGGGCATGCAGAGTAAAAAGGGTGAAAAGCCCTAGAAACATCTTATTTTCACTTTGCATCTTTTAGTCTTCTCGAAGAAAACTCTTCGTCAACATGCGACTAGGGTTTGAAACTGCATGCATGAGGATTTGAAGCTTTGATTTCTCAGCTTGTTACGAGATCTTCTATGAATGTCGAGGGTTGTGATGAATGATCTTCAATCATGGTATGAAGCTTCTCCTCCTTATGTCTCTGTCGCTTTTCTACATGGCATGCATTTTAGGGTTTTATCGTATTGATGTTTTTAATTGCATGAAGAGCTCCATCTTTCAAAACCCTAATGAGCTTGCATCGTCTTGTTTTATAGCTTTTAGAGACACCATTTCTTAGTCATAACTGTGGGTTGTATCATGTTGTTGCTTATGAGTTTTAAAGGTTGTTTATTAGCAGGTTTATTCTGGTACACCGTGTCTTTATCTCTTCAATCTCCCTGCACCATACCATTTTATGCACACTGCTGGGCTTTATGATGTTCTATTACTAGTGACACAAAACAGTGACAATAATATGCTCTTTATTTGACTATCATTATTCTTTCAAATGATCTACCTGTTGTCTTTGAAACTTATATCGACAGTGATATTGATGTAAGAATTTATCAAGAAGACATTTTATCTTTTCAAGTACTTGCCTCCATTACTCTGATATAGTCTTATCATTTTTCTTTTACTGTCCTTAGGTCTTCAATGCATCATTGGGAGAAGTGTTTTTATATAATAATCAATCCACTCATGTGCCCTCATGCTAAGTTTTAGTTGTATCACTATGACATCCTTGGCATTGTCACATGATTGATCAACATGAATCTATGTTATTGATTAATGATATATCTTATTCTGTTCTAATGCCATCTTCATTTTTGTCACTGCCAAACCACATTTCTGGATTACAACATCCTATCTTATGAATGTGTATATTGTTCATTAGTTGCAAATGATATCACTGTCAATATCCTCACTGGTCTACACTTGATTCCTTTGTGCTTGCTCAATATTCTCTTTATGTGGTTCTAACCTAGGGTATTATGACTGTGATATGAATGGCATTTATTTTTTCATTTTCCTTATCACTGTAATCCCCAATTCTCATGATGCTCATGTATCTATTGGTTGTAACTACTAGCATTCCTTGTATCTGGGATTGATCATGAATTCTCACCATAAAGACTTTGGAAATGTATCCCTATTATAGTTGTATTTCTAGAAGTACTTTATGAATGATGTTACAGGGATGGTTGTTTTAATTATTCCAATGTATAGGGAATTTGAAACACAAGCTTATCCTTATGACGCACTGTGTATTTATCTGAACAACAAATTTTGAGACTACAATATTGCTACAATCACTTTTCTGATAGTTATATGTTGATTTTTCTTTGAATGCTCTATTCATTGTTTATAAATCATTCTCATCTCTTATGTTTTATGTCACTTGAGTAGGACTATCCTTATACATTGTTGCCTTGTTCTATTTGACATGATGTTAGTTCTGAGTGGGTATAGTTGCCTTTTCTCATGTGATGACTTTAGTCACCTGTTGACCAGGAAACACAGTTTTATTCATTGTTGTATGTGTTGACATTGGATGGCAGCTGATGCACTGCAAAATACCCAAAGGTTAGACAAGAACCTGTAGTCATATAACACACAAAAACACACAAGAAATCGTTAGTGTTATTCAACCAAGAACTAGTCTAAGCAGGCATATCACAAGAGATATTAGAAACATGCTAAAATAATTAATTAGGGAAACAAGTATAATGAGGCATCTCCAAATGCCTTCTAGCGTGCTCTTAGTTCCTTCTCCTTTGTTCCTCTCCTCTCCAAGTTCCAAATTAGTGTAGCTCTCAGGAGCTTTTTGCACTATGGATGCTTATGGAGGTTCAAGATTGTAGATGATTACAAACTATGCTAAGCAAGTATGAATAAAAGCTAATATTAGATGCTATAATGCTAAAATGATTTATTTTAGGCCAAAATAACAATTATATGAGTTGATTATGCTAAATTCTTGAGAATGCTTGAGGCTTTGAAAATGAGGAATGTGAGCTCTATTTATAGGAAAAATGGAGCAATGGATGGTTGAGATTGAGTAATCTCAACAAGGGTCAGGATTGAATGATATTCTATCCATGTGAGGGCTTTCAACCTAATCCCAGGATGACAAGTGTCAACATGAGAGGGGTTGAGAGGAGAGGGAAGAAGAATTAAATGCTTGACATGACCTGAGGGTTAACTTGGGAGTTAAGGTCAATGGTTGGGTTGAGTGAATAAATTCTTTATTCAAAGAATAAAAGCTTTTATCCAATGGATAAATTCTTGTGCAAAGGCAAACGGGATAACCATGGTCAAAGCAATAAATGCTTGAGGAGACACATGAGTGCAAGTTGAAATAACCATAAATGGTTATGTAAGAGCTATTAATGGTCATGTAAGAGCCATTAGTGGTTTTGGAAGACTTTGGAGGTTAAATTGTTGAACACACAAAGCATTAAATGTTTTTCAAAGACTTTGAAGTCTTTGAGAAGTGACTCCAAGTTGCTTAGGAATGTGACAATAATTAGGGGATGGATTAGGCTAATTAGGAAGGGGTTAGAAGAATCTAGAAGGGGGTTAGGTTTGCAAGTGGATTTGGTGGGTGAGGGAAAATAGGATTTTTACTTAAAATAAATTAATTTATTTCAATAAATGTGTGCAAGTTGCATTTGTAGGAAAATGCAAGTGGGGGGGATAAATGATTTAAATAAATGTTTGATTTAATTTATTTAAAAGAGGAAAAGGGGATTAAATGAAATAAATATGATTTATTCATTTAATTGATTGTGAATTCGGTATAATGAATGAATTAAAATAAATTGAATAATTTATTTAATTAATAGGAGAATGTTTGAAGATGAATTAATTAAATGTTTAATTTAATTAACTGATGGCTAGTGGATTTTCAATCAAATAAATAAGAAATATTCATTTAATTAAAATGGACAGATTGAGTTAGTACCCTTAGGTTATGCAGGAGATACTATGCAAATGTGGTGTTGTGCTTTCGAGTGATGCTATACAATTGATCAAAATTGGTTGGACAATCTGGTACAATTGGTTTAATTGTCCCGGTCGAGTCAAAGCATGACAAGTGATGTTAGTTGGTTGCTTGGACAGGATAAAGTCTGAGTAAGTGAATCAAAGTGACCTGATGGTGACTTAGACAATTGATGTAATTGTCCGATGAAGTCAAGGTATATGAAGCAAAATACTCGTTGAGACTTAGACAATTGAGGTAATTGTCTGTTGGATTGTGTTTGGATTGGTTGATCAATTGATAGTGTGTGTGTGGGATGGATGGTTGTGGTGAATCATAGCAGCCCCGTTGAGACTAGGTCATTGCGATAAATGCCTGATGTAGTTTAGGATTACCATGATCGAGTACCTGTTGAGACCCAAAGATACTTGATCAGAGTATCTGTTGATAGTCTAGGTGTGTGTGAGTCGATGTACTTGTGCAGACAGAGTAACTTGCTTGGCTTATATGATGACTTAGGAAAGGAAATGCAACCCCTCCTATTTAGAGATGGATGGTGATGAACTTGGCTTGATTGATTGTGATGGGCCACGATGTAGGGTATGTGATGTTGATTATAGAGATAGGGAGGGTGGGGGGGTTTGATGTTAGATAGAAGAAATGGAGGACCTATGACTCATTCCTATGGAAGAAGAGGAAAATAGAGCATGCAGCTATTTATGAATGTATGGATGGATGGAATGCAATATATACATATGAGATGAAATGACGATCCATGGTGCTTTATTTTCATCATTGAGCTTTAAAATGTTGTAAGAAAATACAAGCAACTTGACATAATGATTCAAGATGACCTGAGTATTCCCTACATGGATTTTGATATAGCAAGTTAATATATAATGGATCAAGTTGACCTAAGTACTTCTTGCAGAACAGACAAGGATTATCTCCTTTCATGCATGACTTGGATCGTCCTCCCTTATCTTGGGCTGATCATATCCTGAGACAAGTTCATACCGTAATAAGAGACAAACACCTTTATCTAATTTGGATGAGGTAGGAGGAACCAAGGAAAGAGCATTGTACCTCCAAACAAACAGTATGTACATAAAGAATAAAGAATATGGATTCTTGGTAATGGTTCATGCTCATATGGTCGAGGTATATGCTGTAGTCAGCAAGTCGTAGTGATCTATGACTATATTTTGCCTATGATCATGTAGCTTAGTGAACTTCCCACTTAGACACCATTAGTACATACCCCAGAACTTCATCGGAATAATGCACCGAAGATACACAAACAATGTTGTAGGATCCTGATATGAATAAACGAATGAATAACTCACAAATCAACCAAGTACTTGATAGCTTGAAACATAATTTTCTTGTCAAAGAAAATGTCATTTTGTCTTTGGTGTGGTAAGGAAGGATGCATCCTTGTTGAAGACAGTTTGAGTGTTGATGTTGATTGTTTGGTCAATCTGGAGAAGTGGTCATCATGTGAGTATTTTTCAATGCTTGTTTGGTATCTGCTTGGATGAGTATATACAATGTGTTGCCATGTTTTTGTTTGATTTTGGATGTTTTCTGATGTTTTTGGATTTTATGATATATTTTTGAATGTTTTTGGATTTTGTGAGATAGTTTTGAATGAAGAACTTTAATGAATCACGAAACAATGTAGAATCCACTTCCATCAATAGGTTAAGGGCATTGCCCTAGTTTGGACATGACTATGAAAAAGTGGGATGCAAGACACATGGAGCACTATCACGTGATTGCAGATCAATAATAAGCCATGGTTTGGGTGGATGGATGTGTGTATGTAATGAATATGATCGCAACAAGTCTAAAAGATAATGGAGCCATAGCTTTTACAAGTGGCGCCTGTTTGCTAGGTTTTAACCATCGTACTTACCCAAGGTACCACTAGAGTGGTTGTTCACCATTTGGATGCATCATTTTTCTTTGCTATTTTGATGTTTTTGTATTTTCTTCAGGACATTTATTTGAATGTTTTTGGTATTTTTGCCAGTATATATGGGAGCCTGATGCTCTGTGCAGCTTATGTATAAAACTGTTTGAGGTGCATGTTGTTGATCGGATCTACTAGCGGTTCTCCTTTTGAAGTAGCCAATTGATATGCTCCAGACCCAAATACAGCAGTGACAACATATGGACCCAACCAATTTGATTCAAACTTTCCTTGATGTTCTTGGTTGGGTTGGTTACGAGGATTTTCTTGAAGAACAAGATCACCTACCTCGAATGTACGAGGTCTAACTTGATGATTATAGCTTCTGCTCATGCGCTGCTGATAGGCCTTAAGGTGATTGTATGCAGCTTGTCGCTTCTCATCAAGTAGCTCTAAGTCTTGAAGATGGGATACTCGGTATGCTTCATCATTTATGAGATTGTGTAAGCAAACCCATAGTGATGGTATCTTGACCTCAATAGGTAAAATAGCTTCTGCACCATAGACCAATGAGTAGGGAGTTGCGCCTGTAGGGGTTCGAATGCTAGTTCGATATGCCCATAGTGTTGGATTCAATTGAACATGGCAATCATGACCGGCATTATTGACTATCTTCTTTAGGATCCTTAATATGTTCTTGTTGGATGCTTCGGCCTGACCATTGCCTTGTGGGTAATAGGGAGTGGAAAAACAGTGTTGGATGTGAAATTTCTCACATAGTTCACGAACATCCTGATTTTTGAAAGGAAGACCATTATCTGTGATGATGGACACGGGTACACCATACCGACAGATGATGTAATTGAGGATGAATGAGGTGATCTGCTTGCCGGTAACTTGGGTAAGTGGAACAGCTTCGATCCACTTTGTGAAGTATTAGGTGGTGGTAATAATGAATTTGTGACCATTGGATGAAGATGGATGGATTTTACCCACAAGGTCAAGGCCCCATTGACAAAAGGGCCATGGTGTTGTGATTGGTTGCAATAACTGTGCTGGTGCATGTATCAGGTCTCCATGAACTTGGCATTTCTTGCACTTCCTGACAAAGTAGTAGGAGTCTTTTTCCATGGATGGCCAATAGCATCCAGTGCATAGGAGTTTCTTGGCTAGTGACGGACTACTTGCATGAGTTCCACAACTTCCTTCATGTACCTCTTCCAAGGCCTTTGTTATCTCATCCTGTTCCAGACATTGAAGGAGAGTACCATCAAGACTGTGTTGGTATAGGGTTTCAGCAATAATGGTATATCGAGCGGTTTGGCGAATGAAGGTTTTACGTTGGTTATTTGATTGGTTAGGAGGAAGGGTGTGATCGCGGAGATAAGTGTAGAACTCACCATACCATGGGGATTCAGAATTGATAAGGGGACATATCATCTCGAACTCGGGGATATCATACGCGGGGATCCAAATCTATTCTACCAAGAACTCGTAGCGTGTTGAATTCTGTGGAAGATCTAGGAGAGATGCAATGGTAGCCATAGTGTCAGCAGCTCGATTCTGATCTCTTGGTATCTACTCAAAGGTGATAGTAGTAAATGATGCCTTTAGTTTGTCCACCATTTGTTTGTACGGCATGAGTTTGTCATCTTTGGTCTGATATTCATTTGTTGCTTATCGAATGACCAGTTGGGAGTCGCCATAGACTTGTAGTTCTTGTAACTTCCATTGTATGGCTAGCCTGAGTCCTGTGATCAAGGCCTCATACTCTACTATGTTGTTGGTGCATGGAAATGTGAGTTTGTAAGATTTTGGGATGTTGTCACCTTGAGGTGTGATAAATAGAATGCCTACCCTCGAGCCATGCCTAGTGTACGAACCATCAAAGTATAGCTTCCATGATTGTGCTTCTGTGATCATGAATATCTCTTCATCTAGAAAATTGGAAATGAGAGGATGATTGCCTATGAGTGGTGCATTGGCCAACTGATCTGCAATAACTTGTCCTTTGATAACTTTACGGTCCACATACTCGATGTAAAATTCGCTTAGAATCATCACCCATTTGGCCAAGCGGCCTGTCAATGCTGCTTTACTGAGTAAGTATTTGAGTGAATCAATCTTTGCAATTAGCTGTACTTTGCGTGTTAACAGATAGTGCCTCAGTTTAGTGGCTGCCAAGATTACTGCTAGGCAAGCTCGCTCAATAGGTATGTAGCTAAGTTCATAGCCATCCAGTGTGCGAGATATGTAGTAAATAACGCACTCTTTCCCTTCTGCATTGTGTTGTGCTAATAGTACACCCAATGCCGTATTTGTTGTTGATATATAGAGTAACAAAGGTCTGCTTGGATCTGGTGGGATCAGCAATGGTGTATTCATGAGATAGTCTTTAAGCATCTGGAATGCTTGCTGGCATCTGGCATCCCATTGAAAGCGGATGTTTTTGTGTAGCAGATGTGTAAAGGGGTGACAATTATCTGCCAGTTGTGCAATGAATCTTCAGATGGATTGAAGTCGCCCTTGTAATGTCCTTAGCTGACTAATGTTCTTTGGTGGTGGTATGTCCATGATTGCTTTGACCTTTGCTGGATCAACCTCAATACCTTTGCTTGAGACAATGTATCCAAGAAGTTTCCCTAAGGTTACTCCAAAGACACATTTCTTTGGGTTGAGTCAAACATGATATTGTTCCAGTCTATCAAAGATTTTATCTAATATGTCTAGATGACCTTCTCTGGTGAGTGATTTTGCTAGTAAGTCATCAACATAATCTTCCATTATGGTATGCATCATGTCATGGAAGATGGTGGTCATTTCTCGTTGATAGGTTGCTCCTACATTCCTCAGGCCGAAAGGCATTACATTCCAGCAGTATATGCCCCATGGACATGTGAAGGCTATCTTATGGTGATCCTCTAGTGTGATCTTTATCTGATTGTACCCTGAAAAGACATCCATGAGTGAAAGCATGGCATGTCCTTTTGTTAGGTCCACTATGATGTCGATGTTTGGTAGGGGGAAGTCATCCTTAGGACATGCCTTATTCTGATCTCTGAAGTCAGTACAAATACGGATGCCCCCATTTGGTTTTCCAACAGGCACAATATTAGATATCCAATCTGCATAATCGATTGGTCTAATGAAACCAACATCCAGGAGTTTCTTGAGTTTTGCTTTGACTAGTACTGCAATCTGAGGATGCATCTTACGAAGCTTCTGCTTGAAAGGTTTGGCTCCTTCCGCTATGGTGAGGTGATGCATGACTAAATTGGGATCAAGCCCATGCATGTCTACATATGACCATGCAAAGTTGATCTGACACTTTTGAAAGAACTCTACAAATTTAGGTTGTTCCTCTGGAGTTAGAAGGGATGCCAGATGTATGTGGTGAGGAATTTTAGGATTCCCCACATTGTATTCTTTTGTTTCCTCGATGAGAATCGTTCATCATTCCTATTGTGTACTAGCAGGGAGAAGGTCAAACCTTTCATCCGCCGACACCTCAGAGAGGTTTTCACCATTGGATATGCTCTTTATTTTGACTTTTGTTGGATCAAACAGTGCCATGGTGTGGTTTTCACTAGAAGATCCATGTTTTATTGTTATATTTTTGCAGCTAAAAGGTTTGGCATCCGCCCCGAAGTATGCTGCGCTATTAAGTTATATGGCGAATCCAGCTTTGTGATCCCTGCTTGGTATGTTATCCTGTAGTTCCAAAAAGTCAATGATCGCCTCATCATTTTGGAAGTGGTCAAGACATGGGGGATTAGGTTGGTTCCATTCGATGAGTTCAGGATGGATAATGGGCATTACCTCATCGATTAGGATAAGGTCGTGAGATGTTTCAGTGAGGGTTAAGACATTATGAGAAAGGTCATTGATGGTACTCTCCCTGTTAGAATCGGGCATAGGATGTGACGTAGGGTCTGTGGAAGATGGTTCCCGTTCAGGAACCTAAGAGGTCTTTATCTATGCTTCTTCATAAATAGGGATGTCTTTGCGGGGTGGAGGTAGTGATGCGTCTTCCTCATTTGAAGTGTTAAGTTATACTGAATCAAATTCCCACTCATGCGAATCAGTCTCTGAGTCGCTTTCCAGGATCTGATTGCTTTACCACACTGGAATATCATTTGAGTTAAACACTACAGGTGTGATCGACTGATGTACCATTGTAGATGAAATGATCCATGTTGTAGGAAGAATTATGGGAATCAGTGAATCCGATACAGGGTGCATCAGTGTTGGTGACTCTGTTGCTTCTGCTGGAATTGCCAGTGTTGTTGATACTGTTGGGAATTCTGATATAGTGGCTGCTGCTAATGGTGCTTTTATTGTTGCTGTTGATGGGGTTGCTGGTTTGATTGGTGGAATGATTGGTGTTGTGAGTATTTTTATTGGTGCTATGGGTATAGTGGGTACTGCTAGTGGGATTATGGGTTTTGCAGGTAGGATTATTGGTGTTGTTGGTATTTGGATTGGCGTGCTTGGTACTACTGATACTACTGATGGGATTGTGGGTACTGTAAATATAAAGAATTGATTTGATATGAACAATTTTATATGAGACTAATGTTGATATAAGACTGATATGAGATTGATACAAAGATGCGATATGATAATGCCTCAGGAGATCGTTTGTGCACTAAAGGCATGAATGATCTCTTGAAAGAAGAAGAAATCTATTTGAAAGATAGAAGAGTGAATAGTTGATGACATGCATGGGTTTGACAAGATTGATTAGATTGATATTAAGTCTAGTTTCAGGAATGACACCGCGTGTATAAGACAAAGATGATCAAAGCGTCTTGTTTCAGGAAAGATATATCCTGTATAAGACAAAATTGATCAAAGCGTCTGGTTTCAGGAAAGATAAATCCTATATAAGACAAAGATGAGCAAAGCATCTGCTTTCAGGAAAGATACATCCTGTATAAGACAAAAGTGATCAAAGTGTCTGGTTTCAGGAAAGATACATCCTGTATAAGACTTGATCATAATGTCTCGTTTCAAGAAAGATACATCTTGTATAAGACAAAAGTGATCAAAGCGTCTAGTTTTAGGAAAGATACATCCTATATAAGACTTGATCAAAATGTTTGGTTTCAAGAAAGATGCATCCTGTATAAGACATGAGAGTTGGAAGAATGATGAATATATGAAAGTGAAGAAATATTCCATGATGATGTGACAGATATGCATGTGATGGATGCAAGATGAATGTGACTAGATGATGATGATGATGAGATGTACCTTGAAAATGAGATATATGATATGTGATGTTTACTGAAAATGAGATGTATGATATGAGATGTTAGAATCTCATACTGATAAAGATAAGGTTAACTAGAACAAAATCCAGTAGTCATACTGATCTATGTCATTGTTTTGTTTTGTTTGATGATTGATAAAAATGTCTGGTTTCAAAGAGTGAGTACCCCGTATAAGATCGATCTGTCTGGTTTCGAGTGTACCCATCCCTGTATAAGACATGTTGATGTCGATAGATTTTGAGTGATGAATTGATTAACAAGACATATGATTAGTTTGATCACAGACTTTGAGATTCTTCCTGTTGTTGATTTGATGGATGAGCCATGCGTTCATGCTTTGATTTTCAATTTTTATTTGATTTTGTCGATTCTTTCTATTTTGATTTTTGGATATTTCAATTTTTTGGAGCTTTTTGGATTAGAAGAAAGATGTATTTGGTTTCCCCAATGTATAGAAATATAAGGAATGGATGAATGAACCATTGAGGAGGATCCCCTTGACTATTAAGATTCCCTTGATCTCTAGTTGTCTAGTTTTCGATCTCGAGCCATTTTGTTCACAAGTTTTATTTGAAGTTGGATGAAAATGATGATGAGTTGTTGATAAAATGAGAGATTTATGTTTGGTGTAGTTTTTTCCATATGAATCTCTAGCACTAAAGGTAGATGTGACCAAAGTCCTTTCTTGAATTTCTTGTTGTGTTTGATTGACAAAGTTTGGTGTGATAAGGTTTAGAGGGATCTGAGATGTGTTATAGATTCAACTACCTAGTAATGAGAGGATTCACTCAAAGACTAGTTTTAACCTGCATAGAAATGCCTCTTTAGGATGAATTTATCCTAGATGTCGAGACACTCTAATAGTGATGTTTTGTGTTTGATTCAAGAAATATCTAAAGAGAACTTAGGATAAAAACCTCTTGGTGTTTTGAGAGTTGAAATGAAATGATGATGTGAAGGTGATAAATGGATGAAATGTTTAACTTCAATAAAAGCTTTGTGTCACAAATGGAACAAATTCTACCTCTTCCCTTTCGGGCGTTGGTGGCATTTCTCGAGCTACGTTGTATATGATACAAATGTCTAGGAAGAAGTTGGGATTGATCTTGCCTCCTTGGTTTTTGTGATAACTCAAAGCTCTATATTGCATAAAAGCTCTGCGGTTCAATGACTCTGGATTCAAATTCGTTTGATTTGCCTTGAAGGTAGAGACGCATGTGACATAGAAAAACTCTATGAGAGACAAAGATCTATCTATTTAGATAGAAGAATTTACTCCTTTTGATCAATGCCTTTGAGCTCAATGGTCTTCTTTTCAAGTTGATGTTTTGATGAAGATTCTTCTTTCTCAAGATGTGAAGAATGGTCATAAAGTTTGATACTTTTTTCTTTGTTTTTGATCTTTTGGTTGTTTTGAAAAATGTTTGGTTGGATGAATACTTGTTCTGAATTTTGGATTTTATGATGTTTCTTTGACAAGAAAACAAAGCAAGCACACAAACACAAGAATGTTGCCTCAAAAGGCACAAATAGGTATGGGTCTAGATCAACCCAATCCTTGGACTTTTTATGACCCTTTAAGTGTATTTTAGTTGTTTTTCCTTCCAAACCCTGAAGTTGGCCCAATTTGCACTTGGTTTTGACTATAACGAAAACACTTCAAACACTTTTCATCCCTAAGGTCAAATGGTCAGTTGCGATAAATTCAGCCCACATCTTGATATTTCTTCGACTTTGGTACTACATACCTTATGAATCCCGTGTTGGCAGGTAAGGATGTGATATAATAAGTGTTGCACGAGCATAACAAATAGATGATCCCTATGATGGGGGAGTCACCACTTTCATCAAGCCACAAGTGTCTTTTCAAATAGCTATGTTTCTACTCGAGGAAATATGTATGGTGAGTATCTTGGGAGCAAAACCATCTATGCTCTTGCACTGAATTATATCACAAATATCCTCAATCAATAGAACGGGGGGGCTATTACTTAAAGGTGTTTAGTAATTTTTGATGTCTTTGGACATAAGTTCATTCTGTAGTGACTCACTTAAGAGCCTTGTAACTTGTGGTGGGGCCCATTTGTCCTTTTGGCAAGTTACACTGTAGGAACAACTATACCCAAGGCTACATCTTTCGCTCTCACCTGATTTCTATAGCAGCTCGAAGGATTTACCGCGCGAGGTCGTTCCCAAGAGTGATGTGTCTCTTGGCAGGCCTCTCTTAAAAAGATAAAATTTGAGTGTTATTAACACTTTTCTCTTGCACCTAGGACCACGAAAGCCAAGGGAGAGGATAGTGTGTGTTAGAAGTAGGACCACTCGACCAACTCTTTGCACAAGCGTGCCAAACACGAAAAGCACTTGTTCTTTTTATCTTATTTTCATCGCAATGTGATCTAACTATTTGGAGATGTTACTCCAACCATCATGGTGTTCTTTTTAACTTCAAAGGCAAAGGTTTGAGTAAACTAGAATTTTGAAAATCCTGGTCAACTTAATTCAAAGCACGTATGCACAAAGTAAACCGCTTGCAAAATTGAAACAAGTTGATTGTGAATTTTATTTGAACCAAAATGGAATTGTGGATTGTGAAATTTTAGTTTGATGCAAGAAAGAAATTTGTCTTGTCTTGTTTTAAGCACCAAATAAAATGAACCTAGCTTGCAAGGAAGTAAATTTGTTGTGTTCAATTTTTTAGAGCACCAAATGTAAATGATCCTAATCTTGCAAGAAAACAAACTTGTTTTGTTCAATTTTTAGAGCACCAAAATGGAATTTTTAAAAACTTTTTAGCAACAAAAAGGGTTAGTTTTAAACACCTGCACAGGAAACGAACAGTTAGGAAAAACCGAATTTATGGTGGGCTTCTACAAGCCTAACAAATTTCAATTTTTTGGTTACAGGGTCTTTTTTACAACGTTCTGTTACAATAGTGCCACTCTATGTTTGAATAGAAGTGTTATTTAACACAAACATGCTAATACCGACACAACAACGCTAAAAGTAAAATTTTGACAGCAAATGCAACAACGCTAAAACAAGCACAAAGGTGCCAAAACAATAACAAAAGCGTTGAATAAAGGTCAATAGCGCCAAACTTGGTACAATAGCGCTAGAATGTCAAGTTGCAATAGCGCTACAACGCGCTCAAAAGCGCTAAAGCTCAACCTGTGTGTCAAGTTCAACATTCAAACAAGTTAATTGCATCAAAAAAAGGTTGTTTTTAGGTGTTTGGATTCACATCGGGTTCACCAAATGATGCACTACAAAATACCCAAAGGTTAGACAGGAACCAGTAGTCGTATAACACAAAAACACACAAGAAATCGTTAGTGTTATTCAACCAAGAACTAATCTAAGCAGGCATATCAAAAGAGATATTAGAAACATGCTAAAATAATTAACTAGGGAAACAAGTATAATGAGGCATCTCCAAATGCTTTCTAGCATGCTCTTAGTTCCTTCTCCTTTGTTCCTCTCCTCTCCAAGTTCCAAACTAGTGGAGCTCTCAGCAGCTTTTTGCACTATGGATGCTTATGGAGGTTCAAGATTGTAGATGATTACAAACTATGCTATGCAAGTATGAATACAAGCTAATATTAGATGCTATACTGCTAAAATAATTTATTTTAGGCCAAAATAACAATTATATGAGTTGATTATGCTAAATGCTTGAGAATGCTTGAGGCTTTGAAAATGAGGAATGCGAGCTCTATTTATAGGAAAAATGGAGCAATGGATGGTTGAGATTGAGTAATGTAAACAAGGGTCAGGATTGAATGATATTCAATCCATGTGAGGGCTTTCAACCCAATCCCAGGATGACAAGTTTCAACATGAGAGGGGTTGAGAGGAGAGGGAAGAAGCATTAAATGTTTGACATGACCTGAGGGTTAACTTGGGAGTTAAGGTCAATGGTTGGGTTGAGTGAATAAATTCTTTATTCAAAGAATAAAAGCTTTTATCCAATGGATAAATTCTTGTGCAAAGGCAAAAGGGATAACCATGGTCAAAGCAATAAATGCTTGCAGAGACACATGAGTGCAAGTTGAAATAACCATAAATGGTTATGTAAGATCTATTAATGGTCATGTAAGAGCCATTAGTGGTTTTGGAAGACTTTGGAGGTTAAATTGTTGAACACACAAAGCATTAAATGCTTTTCAAAGACTTTGAAGTCTTTGAGAAGTGACTCCAAGTTGCTTAGGAATGTGACAATAACTAGGGGATGTATTAGGCTAATTAGGAATGGGTTAGAAGAATCTAGAAGGGGGTTAGGTTTGCAAGTGGATTTGGTGGATGAGGGAAAATAAGATTTTTATTTAAAATAAATTAATTTATTTCAATAAATGTGTGCAAGTTGCATTTGTAGGAAAATGTAAGTGGGGGGGGGGGGGGGGTAAATGATTTAAATAAATGTTTGATTTAATTTATTTAAAAGAGGAAAAGGGGATTAAATGAAATAAATATGATTTATTCATGTAATTGATTGTGAATTTGGTATAATGAATTAATTAAAATAAATTGAATAATTTATTTAATTAATAGGAGAATGTTTAAAGATGAATTAATTAAATGTTTAATTTAAGTAACTGATGGCTAGTGAATTTTTAATCAAAAAAATAGGAAATATTCATTTAATTAAAATGGATAGATTTATGTGACTACAACAACTTTAAACTATCATTGAATGCCAATAGATGGGACTGTGGATGCAATTGTGTTTCATGTTTGGTAGCTGATTAATGACACCCTGTGAGTGAGGAGTAGTATGCTGATCTCAGCCCTTGTCGGAGCCCATTTTAACCCACATACCTGATACTTATGAGACATAAACCTTCCTTAACAAGTTAGATAAACAAGAAGCACGTGAAGCTTATGATGATTGGACACTTTTGATCTTTGATTCACTTGTTATTTTGTTCTGATTCTTTCCATTTGTAGTCTGATGTACATGTGTATAAGTACATTAGTTATAGAAACTGATATCCCAAGCTATAACACCTATGTCCTTCACCTCTTGCAGGCATTCTAGGAGCACTAGGAGAATGAAGATACAAGATGTAGCTTGATCACATCAACCATTCATCTTTGAAAGGCAAGCATGAATCCCCTTTTCTTTCTTTTCTATTTATTCATTTGTATATCATTCTACTCATTGTACATTCTTAGTCATACACATGACTTATGTAGGTCCTTACACATTTATGTAAATGAAAAGTTTCTTTTATATGGAGTTTTAAGTATACATTATTGAAATACATTGCATTCTGAAAAGAATTCTTCATTTGTATATTTAAATTTGATATATAATGAAGTATAAAGATTTTTTTTGTGTGTACCTTTCATTCATTTGATGTGTAAGGCTGATCACAGGCTTATCAAATTTTGATGATTCAAAATTTATATAACAATAACATACCCCTTATGAACCAATAGTATGGACATCATACACACTAGGATACTATAAGGGGTCATATTTGGTCCTAAGGGGTCACACATGTGTGACTCCTTAGGAGCATATATGACCCCTCGTAACATCCTAGTTTATACAAAATACCCCTTATGACCCAATAGCATGCACAACGTACACACTAGGATGTTATAAGGGGTCATATGTGGTGTTAAGGGGTCACACATGTGTTCTAACACCTGGGTGACTCCTTAGGACCACATATGACCCCTTATAGCATCTTAGTGTGTATAATGTATCCCTTAAGACCCAATTTGATCCCACAGGACCCAATAGTGTCCTAAGGGGTCACGCATGTGTTAGAACACATGTGTGACCCCTTAGGAGTGAATATGACTCCTTATAGAATCCTATAATGCGTATAATGTACCCCATATGATCCAATTTGACCCCATAGTACCCAATAGTATGCATAATGTACACACTAGGATGCTATAAGGATTCATAGGCGTTCCTAAGGGGTCACACATGTGTGACCCGTTAGGACCACCTATGACCCATTATAGCATCCTAGTGTGTATAATGTACCCCTTATGACCCAGTTTGACCCCATAGGACCAAATAGTGTCCTACGGGGTCATATGTGCTCCTAAGGGTTTACGCATGCATTCTAACATATGTGTGCCACCTTAGGACCACATATGACTCCTTATAGCATCCTAGTGTGTATAATGTACCCCTTAGGACACAATTTGACCCCATAGGACCCAATAGTGTCCTAAGGGGTCGCGAATGTGTTCTAAGTCTTGCATGACCCATTAGGACCACCTATGACCCCTTAGGACCCAAGTTTACCCCATAGGACCCAATAGTGTAGTAAGGGGTCATATGTGGTCCAAAGGGGTCACGCATGTGTTAGATCACATGCGTGACCCCTTAGGACCACCTAAGACCCCTTATAGCATCCTAGTGTGTATAATGTACCCCATAGGACCCAATTTGACCCCATAGGACCCAATGGTGTCCTAAGGAGTCATATGTGGTCCTCAAGGGTCACACATATTTTCTAACACATGTGTGACCCCTTAGGACCACATATGACCCCTTATAGCATCCTAGTGTGTATAATGTACACCTTAGGACCCAATAGTGTCCTAAGGGGTCATATGTCATGCTAAGGGGTCACGCATGTGTTCTAACACATGTGTGGCCCCTTAGGACCACCTATGACCCCTTATAGAATCCTAGTGTGTATAATGTACCCCTTAGGACCCAATTGTTGGCATTTTGCATATAGATTGCATTAATGATATGTTGTCATTGATGTCAATTGAACCGGTGAATGGTATTCATGATATTTTTGATGTTATTGTTGTTATTGCTTTTGTCTTGTAACCAGTATGATAAAATTTGTGGAAGATGTTGTAAACCGGTATGGTATTTTGTAAGTTGAATCGGTGTATAGGGTTAAACCTTTCTATGTTATGTAATCGGTAAACCCTACCAGTTGTTTTTAATTAAACCCTAACCGATCAAAGTTTTTTGGTTTAAGATTTGATGTTGAGCAGTAATGATGGTGACACGTGTGATCATTGTATGAAGATAAGTTCAAGTTATTTTGGTGCGTTTGATTGTCTTGGGAAGGAGAAAAGTGAATTGCATAAAATGTATAGCGCGTCATGAGTTACAAGTTCGATGAAGCGGTGATCATGAAGTGGTTGGAATTTTCTTGATTAATGTGAAGAGATTGTTATGATTTCAAACGGTCAAGATTTTACTGACTTCTTTGTAATCTCGATGATGAGAATTAGGTTTTTGTTGTGTTACCGACCTATTTGATTTGTATTTAAGGTCGATGATGTTGTTTTATTTTAGTGTCGACAAAGTTGGCAGAAATCAGTTGAGTGTGAGGTTGCCTAACCGGAGAATGAATATGTAGTATTGAGTAAAGGAAGATTGAAGCTTAAGAAGGATCTGATCAAGCAGATGTAGTTCTATTCAGATAGATCAAGAAAAACCTGTTGTTTTCTAATAATCACAACAGAATTGAAATCCCCTAACTGGGTGTTCTCTAACAAGCTTGGTTACTTTCTAAATCCTCTCACAAGGTGATCCATTAGTTTGGAAACTCAAATCCTCTACTGAGGTTACTCCTAACAGGGTATTGTGGTTTTCATCAAGGCATATTTGTAAATCCCTTAATCGGGTGATTCCTAACAAAATCAGTTCTTAATAGGACTTATTGTAAAAGCTTTAACAGGCTTGGCTCCTAACAAGGTGAACTTCAAAAGATTTCAGATAGCTATCCTTGTGAGTCTCATCTCACCGTGGTTTTTACGTATTTGGGTTTTCCACGTATAAATATTTGTGTCAAGTGGTGAATGTTTTTGTGGTTATGATCTTATTTGTTGATTTGATTAATTACTTAACTGTTCTGATTAGGCATGATGACTGGAAGCAATGAGAGTTTAAAATGTTGATATTGGATTAAGAATTTTTATGTTTACAAGTTTGAAGTTGTTTACTATTATGTTGGTATAACTGTCAAGCCAGTTGATGTTGGTAATCTTTGAGATATTATCTTGACAGAGTTATTTTGTTGATAAGTTTATTTTGAGTTTGGGATTTTATATCAGTTTTTTAGTATTCTGATTCACCCCCCCCCCCTCTCAGTATTTTACCAGATACTTATTCTTTCATCATATCATCAATTGGTATTAAAGCATCTCAGGTCCTCTTAGATCCCTGAGCCTAACAATTTGAGGAAAAGATCCTGTAGATCATGATGAAGAAAGAAGGTCCTAAGTTAAATAGAGAGAACTATAGAATCTGGAGCGACAGAATGAAGATTTACATCCAGAGTCTTGGTAGTCAGTATTGGGAGCATGTAGAAACTAAGTATACTGCACCTACTAGAACTCTGACTAATGATCATAAGAAATAATAGCAAGAGAATCATCGAGCATTAGAGGCTATTATAAGTTCCCTATCTAACGCTGAATATGTAGATGTTCATGGTCTTGAAACTGCATATGAAGTATGGAAAAAACTTGAAGAGATTCATAGTGGTGATGAACATGTTAATATTGCTAAAGAGGAGAATTTAAGAGGAATGTTTGATGACATGATAATGTATGAAGGAAAGAATATCCAGCAGTATGGTCAAAGGATAAAAGAAATAGTTGGTGAAATAAAGAGTCTAGGAGGAAAATTGGAAGATGCCACAGTGATGAGTAAGGTATTGAGAACCCTGCTGCCGGTCTATGTTATTCGAGTTGCATCTATTCAAGAGCTGAAATCCATTGACAAAACAAAGGTAACTCTTGACTCTATCATTGGCAAACTTACTGCTTTTGAGTTAAATGGCTATGATGGCAGTGTATAGAAATCAGAATCTGCATTCAGACCTTCTATCTCTAGCCCATTTGTGAGATGAAGTAGAGATACCAGCCATAGCTATGAATCCAGATCCAGTAGAGATTTTGATGATGAAGACCGTTTAGTGGAGCTTGAAGCATTGTTGGCAAAACGATTGCCTAGAGGCATTGGCAAATACAAAGGTAAGCTACTATTGAAATGTTTTGCTTTCAACAAGATTGGTCATATACAAACAAATTGTCGTAATAGTGAAAATGAACACAAGAGAGACAAATTCAAGAAGTATAAGGGTAAAGGCAAGAGAGATTGTCTTCTAGTTATTGACAGTGGTATTACTCATGATGAATCTGATGATGAAGCTAGTGAAGATATTGTGTTTGTGTCTATTAAGGAAGAGATATCAGACCAGAAGGCTTTAGTGTCCAGGATGGATAACTCTAATGATTGGATCACTGATAGTGGTTGTTCACATCACATGACTGGTGATCGGAGAAAATTTATTTCCTTGAAAGAGTTTGATGGTGGCGTTGTGAGATTCAACATTGACTCACCTTGTATGGTTAAAGGTAAGGGAGTTATTTCTCTTAATGGGAAGAGAAATGTTGACGATGTCTATTGGGTTGAAGGTCTAAAGCACAATCTTTGGAGTGTAGTACAACTGAATGGCAAAGGATACCCACTGGAATTTAGAAATGGTATGTGCAAAATCTTTGACAACAAAGGTGAATTGATTACAACTGGTAAACAAACCAGAGGTAATCTATTTCATCTTAATCCTATAGTTAGCAATTGTTTGATTGCAAAGATAGATGATAGCTGGCTTTGGAATAGAATATTTTGTCATATAAATTTTGACAATATTGTTGAAGTGAGTAAGTCCAAGACAGTAAGAGGTGTGTCTCAGATAGACAAACTGGTTAATGCTGTTTGTAAAGAATTTCAGTTAGGGAAGATGACTTTTTCTACTTTCAAGAGCAAGTCCTTCTCAGTGAAGCACTTGCTAGATTTGGTTCATACAGATCTATGTAGACCAATAAGAACTAGAAGCATTTCAGGTGATAGATATTGCATGATCTTCACTGATGACTGTTCAAGGATGATGTGGGTCACATTCTTGGAGGATAAGAATGAAGCTTTTGGTAAATTCAAGGCATTCAGGGCCTTAGCTAAGAAAGAGAGTAGCAAAAAGATTAAATGTCTGAGAACAGATCAAGGCGACGAATTCACTTCTAAGGAGTTTAATAAGTATTGTGATGATAATGGTATCAAGCGAAAACTTTCTGCACCAAGGACACCACAACATAATGGTATAGCAGAGAGAAACAACCGGTTTAGTGGTTGAAGTTGCTAGGACAATGTTGATACAAGGAGGTGTAGCGAAAACATTTTGGAGAGAAGCTGTAAGTACAACAGTCTATACAATGAACTGGGTTTTGGTGAAAAGAGGTAAGGACAAGACACCTTATGAATATTGGTATGGAAGATCACCTGATGTTATTTATTTTAAGATCTTTGGTAGTAAATGTTTCATTAAAAGAGGTGATTACATTAGCAACTTTGAAGCGAAGAGTGATGAAGGCATATTTCTTGGCTATTCTACCAGGAGTAAGGCCTACAAATGTTTCAACAACCAGACTCAGAGAATTGTTGAAAGTGTTGATGTTCGTGTAGATGAATGTCTTGAAGTTTCAGAAGGAACCCGTTCAGAGAAAAAAGATGAAGATCCCTGCATTTTTCTTTTGGAACCTTAAATAGTTAAATCTGAAATAAGGCAAATTCTGATATACTTGTTCAACCGAAACAAATAATTTCAAAAGAAGAAGAATAAGAGAGAACACTTGCATGATCTCCACCATTGAACCAAGAAGTTCTAACGAGGCATTTGGTGATGATCATTGGGTTAAAGCAATGGAAGAGGAATTGGATAAGATTGAGAAATACAATACTTGGACCCTGGTACCCCAACCGGTAAAAATAAATGTCATAGGTACTAAATGGGTGTTCATAAACAAGTTAAATGAGGATTGTACCAACTTTTTTGTAATCTCAATGGTGAGAATTAGGTTTTTGTTGTGTAGCCGACCTATTTGATTTGTATTTAAGGTCGATGATGTTGTTTTATTTTGGTGTTGGCAAAGTTGGAAGAAATCAGTTGAATGTGAGGTTTCCTAACCAGAGAATGAATCTACAGTATTGAGTAAAGGAAGATCGAAGCTTAAGAAGTATCTCATCAAGAAGATGTAGTGCTATTCAGACAGATCAAGAAAAACCTGTTGTTTTCTAACAATCATAACAATCACAACAGAATTAAATCCACTAACTGGGTAATCTCTAACAAGCTTGGTTACTTTCTAAATCCTCTCACAAGGTGATCCATTAGTTTGGATTCTCAAATCCTCTACCGAGGTTACTCCTAACAGAGTATAGTGGTTTTCATCAAGGCATATTTGTAAATCCCTTAATCGGTGATTCCTAATAGAATTAGTTCTTAATAGGACTTATTGTAAAAGATTTAATAGGCTTGGCTCCTAACATGGTGAGCTTCAGAAGAGTTCAGATAGCTATCCTTGTGAGTCTCATCTCACCATGGTTTTTACCTATTTGGGTTTTCCACATATAAATATTTGTGTCAAGTGGTGAATTTTTTTG
>NC_081406.1:333875118-333908118 GCF_030272615.1 Cryptomeria japonica | reverse complement strand
CTTGATTTGTTCTTAGACATTTAATCTTTTTGCCACTCTCTTTCTCAGCTAAGGCCCTGAATGCCTCGAATTTACCAAAAGCTTCATTCTTATCCTTCAAAAATGTGACCCACATCATCCTTGAACAATCATCAGTGAAGATCATGCAATATCTATCACCTGAAATGCTTCTAGTTCTTATTGGTCTACATAGATCTCTATGAACCAAATCTAGCAGGTGCTTCACTGAGAAGGACTTTCTCTTGAAAGTAGAAGAAGTCATCTTTCCTAACTGAAATTATTTACAAAGAGCATTAACCGGTTTGTCTATCTGAGGTAGACCTCTTACTATCTTGGACTTACTCACTTCAACAATATTTTCAAAATTTATATGAAAAAATTTTCTATTTCAAAGCCAACTATCATCTATCTTTGCAATCAAACAATTGCTAACTATAGGATTAAGATGAAATAGATTACCTCTGGTTTGTTTACTAGTTGCGGTCAATTCACCTTTGTTGTCAAAGATTTTCCACATACCATTTTTAAATTCCAGTGGGTACCCTTTGCCATTCAGTTGTGCGACACTCCGAAGATTGTGCTTTAGACCTTCAACCCAAAAGACATCATCAACATTGCTCTTCCCATTAAGAGAAATAACTCCCTTACCTTTAACCATACAAGGTGAGTCATTGCTGAATCTCACAATGACGCCATCAAACTCTTTCAAGGAAATAAATTTTCTTCGATCACCAGTCATGTGATGTGAATAACCACTATCAATGATCCAATCATTAGAGTTATCCATCTTGGACACTAAAGCCTTTTGGTCTGATATCTCTTCCTTAATAGACACAAACACAATATCTTCACTAGCTTCATCATCAGATTCATCATCAGTAATACCACTGTCAATAACTAGAAGACAATCTCTCTTGCCTTTACCCTTATACTTCTTGAATTTGTCTCTCTTGTGTTCAATTTCACTATTACGACAATTTGTTTGTATATGACCAATCTTATTGAAAGCAAAACATTTCAATGGTAGCTTACCTTTGTATTTGCCAATGCCTCTAGGTAGTCATTTTGCCAACAATGCTTCAAGCTCCACTAAACAGTCTTCATCATCAGAATCTCTGCTGGATCTGGATTCATAGCTATGGCCGGTATCTCTACTTCATCTCACAGATGGGCTAGAGACAGAAACTCTGAATGCAGATTCTGATTTCTGTACACTACCATCATAGCCATTTAACTCAAAAGCAGTAAGTTTACCAATGATAGAGTCAAGAGTTACCTTTGTTTTGTCAATGGATTTCAGCTCTTGAATAGATGCAACTCGAATAGTATAGACTAGTAGCAGGGTTCTCAATACCTTACTCATCACTATGGCATCTTCCAATTTCCCTCCTAGACTCTTTATTTCACCAACTATTTCTTTTATCCTTTGACCATACTGCTGGATATTCTTTCCTTCATACATTATCATGTCATCAAACATTACTCTTAAACTCTCCTTTTTAGCAATATTAACATGTTCATCACCACTATGAATCTCTTCAAGTTTTTTGCATACTTCATATGCAGTTTCAAGACCATGAACATCTACATATTCAGCATCAGACATGGAACTTATAATAGCCTCTAATGCTCGATGATTCTCTTGCTATTGTTTCTTATGATCATCAGTTAGAGTTCTAGTAGGTGCAGTATACTTAGTTTCTACATGCTCCCAATACTGACTACCAAGACTTTGGATGTAAATCTTCATTCTGTCGCTCCAGATTCTATAGTTCTCTCTATACTTAGGACCTTATTTCTTCATCATGATCTACAGGATCTTTTCCTCAAGTTGTTAGGCTCAGGGATCTAAGAGGACCTAAGACACTCTAATACCAATTGATGATATGATGAAAGAATAAGTATCTACTAAAATACTGAGAGGGGGGGGGTGAATCAGTATACTGAAAAACTGATATAAAATCCCAAACTCAAAATAAAATTATCAACAAAATAACTCTGTCAAGATAATATCTCAAAGATTACCAACATCAACTGGCTTGACAGTTATACCAACTTAATAGTAAACAACTTCAAACTTGTAAACATAAAAATTCTTAATCCAATATCAACATTTTTAACTCTCATTGCTTCCAGTTATCATGCCTAATCAGAATAGTTAAGGAATTAATCAAATCAACAAATAAGATCATAACCACAAAAACATTCACCACTTGACACAAATATTTATACGTGGAAAACCCAAATAGGTAAAAATCACGGCAAGATGAGACTCACAAGGATAGATATCTAAAATCTTTTGAAGTTCACCCTATTAAGAGCCAAGCCTGTTAAAGCTTTTACAATAAGTCCTGTTAAGAACTGATTCTATTAGGAATCACCTAATTAAGGAATTTTCAAATATGCCTTGATGAAAACCACAATACCCTGTTAGGAGTAACCTCGGTAGAGGATTTGAGAATCCAAACTAATGGATCACCTTGTGAGAGGATTTAGAAAGTAACCAAGCTTGTTAGAAAACACTCGGTTAGGGGATTTCAATTCTGTTGTGATTATTAGAAAACAACAGGTTTTTCTTGATCTGTCTGAATAGAACTACATCTGCTTGATTAGATCCTTCTTAACCTTCAATCTTCCTTTACTCAATACTACATATTCATTCTCCGGTTAGGCAACCTCACACTCAAATAAAACAACATCATCGACCTTAAATACAAATCAAATAGGTCGATAACACAACAAAAACCTAATTCTCATCATCGAGATTACAAACAAGTTAGTACAATCTTGACTGTTAGAAATCATAACAATCTCTTCACATTAATCAAGAAAATTCTGACCGCTTCATGATCATCGCTTCATCGGACTTGTAACTCATGACGCGCTATACATTTTATGCAATCCACTTTTCTCCTTCCCAAGACAATCAAATGTGCCAAAATAACTTGAAATTATCTTCATACAATGATGACACGTGTCACCATCATTACCACTCAACATCAAATCTTAAACCAAAAAACTTTGATTGGTTAGGGTTTAATTAAAAACAACTGGTAGGGTTTACCGATTACATAACATAGAAAGGTTTAACCCTATACACTGATTCAACTTACAAAATACCATACCGGTTTACAACATCTTCCACAAAGTTTATCATACCAGTTACAAGACAAAAGAAATAACAACAATAACATAAAAAATATCATGAATACCATTCATCCGTTCAATTGACATCAATGACAACATATCATTAATGCAATCTATATGCAAAATACCAACAATTGGGTCCTAAGGGGTACATTATACACACTAGGATTCTATAAAGGGTCATAGGTGGTCCTAAGGGGCCACAAATTTTTTAGAACACATGCATGACCCCTTAGCACCACATATGACCCCTTAGGACACTATTGGGTCCTAAGGTGTACATTATACACACTAGGATGCTATAAGGGGTCATATGTGGTCCTAAGGGGTCATATATGTGTTAGAAAATATGTGTGACCCTTGAGGACCACATATAACTCCTTAGGACACCATTGGGTCCTATGGGGTCAAATTGGGTCCTAAGGGGTACATTATACACACTAGGAAGCTATACGAGGTCGTAGGTGGTCCTAAGGGGTCACGCATGTGATCTAACACATGCATGACCCCTTACTACACTATTGGGTCCTATGGGGTAAACTTGGGTCCTAAGGGGTACATTGTATTCACTAGGATGATATAAGGGGTCATAGGTGGTCCTAAGGGGTCATCCATGAGTTAGAACACATTCGTGACCCCTTAGGACACTATTGGGTCCTATGGGATCAAATTGTGTCCTAAGGGGTACATTATACACACTAGGATGCTATAAGGAGTCACATGTGGTCCTAAGGTGGCACACATATGTTAGAATGCATGTGTAAACCCTTAGGAGCACATATGACCCCATAGGACACTATTCGGTCCTATGGGGTCAAATTGGGTCATAAGGGGTACATTATACACACTAGGATGCTATAATGGGTCGTAGGTGGTCCTAAGGGGTCACACATGTGTTCTAACACATGTGTGACCCCTTAGGAACGCCTATGAATTCTTATAGCATCCTAGTGTGTACATTATGCATACTATTGGGTACTATGGGGTCAAATTGGATCCTATGGGGTACATTATACGCGTTATAGATGCTATAAGGAGTCATATTCACTCCCAATGGGTCACACATGTGTTCTAACACATGCATGACCCCTTGGACACTATTGGGTCCTGTGGGATCAAATTGGGTCTTAAGGGATACATTATACACAAAGATGCTATAAGGGGTCATATGTGGTCCTAAGGGGTCACCCATGTGTTATAACACATGTGTGACCCCTTAACACCACATATGACCCCTTATAACATCCTAGTGTGTACGTTGTGTATGCTATTGGGTCATAAGGGGTATTTTGTATAAACTAGGATGTTACAAGGGGTCATATATGCTCCTAAGGAGTCACACTTGTGTTATAACACATGTGTGACCCCTTAGGACCAAATATGACCCCTTATAGTATCCTAGTGTGTATGATGTCCATACCATTGGTTCATAAGGGGTATGTTATTGTTATATAAATTTTGAATCATCAAAATTTGATAAGCCTATGATCGACCTTATACATCAAATGAATGAAAGGTACACAAAAAAAAAATCTTTATACTTCATTATATATCAAATTTAAATATACAAATGAAGAATTCTTTTCAGAATGCAATGTATTTTAATAATGTATAGTTAAAACTGCATATGAAGGAAACTTTTCATTTACATAAATGTGTCAGGACCTACATAAGTCATGGGTACGACTAAGAATTTACAATGAGTAGAATGATATACAAATGAATAAATAGAAAAGAAAGAAAAGGGGATTCGTCCTTGCCTTTCAAAGATGAATGGTTGATGTGATCAAGCTACATCTTGTATCTTCATTCTCCTAGTGCTCCTAGAATGCATGCAAGAGGTGCAGGACATAGGTGTTATAGCTTGGGATCTCAGTTTCTATAACTAATCTACTCATACACATGTACATCGGACTACAAATGGAAAGAATCAAAACAAAACAACAAGTGAATCAAAGATCAAAAGTGTCCAATCATCAGAAGCTTCATGTGCTTCTTGTTTTTCTAACTTGTTAAGGAAGGTTTCTGTCTCATAACTATCCAGTATGTGGGTTAAAATGGGCTCCCACAAGGGCTGAGATCAGCATACTACTCCTCACTCACAGGGTGTCATTAATCAGCTACCAAACATGAAACACAATTGCATCCACAGTCCCATCTATTGGCATTCAATGATAGTTTAAAGCTGTTGTAGTCACATAAATCTGTCCATTTTAATTAAATGAATATTTCCTATTTAGTTGATTGAAAATCCACTAGCCATCAGTTAATTCAATTAAACATTTAATTAATTCATCTTCAAACATTCTCCTATTAATTAAATAAATTATTCAATTTATTTTAATTAATTCATTATACCAAATTCACAATCAATTAAATGAATAAATCATATTTATTTCATTTAGTCCCCTTTTTCTCTTTTAAATAAATTAAATCAAACATTTATTTCAATCATTTATCCCCCCCACTTGCATTTTCCTACAAATGCAACTTGCACACATTTATTGAAATAAATTAATTTATTTTAAATAAAAATCCAATTTTCCCTCACCCACCAAATCCACTTGCAAACCTAACCCCCTTCTAGATTCTTCTAACCCATTCTTAATTAGCCTAATACATCCCCTAATTATTGTCACATTCCTAAGCAACTTGGAGTCACTTCTCAAAGACTTGAAAGTCTTTGAAAATCATTGAGTGCTTTGTGTGTTCAACAATTTAACCTCCAAAGTCTTCCAAAACCACTAATGGCTCTTACATGACCATTAATAGCTCTTACATAACCATTTATGGTTATTTCAACTTGCACTCATGTGTCTCCTCAAGCATTTATTGCTTTGACCATGGTTATCCCTTTTGCCTTTGCATAAGAATTTATCCATTGGATAAAAGCTTTTATTCTTTGAATAAAGAATTTATTCACTCAACCCAACCATTGACCTTAACTCCCAAGTTAACCCTCAGGTCATGTCAAGCATTTAATGCTTCTTCCCTCTCCTCTCAACCCCTCTCATGTTGACAGTTGTCATCCTGGGATTGGGTTGAAAGCCCTCACATGGATTGAATATCATTCAATCCTGACCCTTGTTGAGATTACTGAATCTCAACCATCCATTGCTCCATTTTTCCTATAAATAGAGCTCACATTCCTCATTTTCAAAGCCTCAAGCATTCTCAAGCATTTAGCATAATCAACTCATATAATTGTTATTTTAGACTAAAATAAATCATTTTAGCATTATAGCATCTAATATTAGCTTTTATTCATACTTGCATAGCATAGTTTGTAATCATCTACAATCTTGAACCTCCATAAGCATCCATAGTGCAAAAAGTTGTTGAGAGCTACACTATTTGAAACTTGGAGAGGAGAGGAACAAAGGAGAAGGAACTAAGAGCATGCTAGAAGGCATTTGGAGATGCCTCATTATACTTGTTTCCCTAGTTAATTATTTTAGCATGTTTCTAATATCTCTTTTGATATGCCTGCTTAGATTAGTTCTTGGTTGAATAACACTAACGATTTCTTGTGTGTTTTTGTGTGTTATACGACTACTGGTTCCTGTCTAACCTTTGGGTATTTTGCAGTGCATCATTTAGTGAACCCGACGTGAATCCAAACACCTAAAAACAACCTCTTTTTGACGCAATTAACTTGTTTGAATGTTGAACTTGACACACAGGTCGCGCTTCAGCACTTTTGAGCATGTTGTAGCGCTATTGCAACTTGACATTCTAGCGCTATTGTTTTTACAATAGCACTATTGTACCAATTTTGGTGCTATTGACCTTTATTCAGTGCTTTTGTTATGGTTTTGGCGCCTTTGTGCTTGTTTTAGCACTATTGCATTTGCTGTCAAAATTTTACTTTTAGCGCTGTTGTGTCAGTTGTAATGCCCCTACCCTAGTCGAACTTGTAAAACCCGTTTGACCTTGATTGACTTCCTATGTGGCATTCTTGAATGGTAGGTTAACTGTGATGCAATGTGTAGTTTAGATAATATAAATAATCGTGCATACCTATTATTGTGCTCTTGCATCGATTCTTGTGTAAATGTAATTGTTTCCTAACTCTTGTGATAAATCTCAAGCTAACGCCTTCATTGAATATGTATATGTATATGTATGCTTGCATGAATTCATGGGTGCAGGAGATTGTAGGTACAACACCGCCTAGGGCGAGGTTCATCTTCTTTGGGATTTGCAGGGTTGAGTATACCTCCTTCATCCTTAGAATTCGGATTTGGTGGTCATAAAACTCTCATCTTGCCTTAGCCATGGTCAGGTGAGCGTCGTGTGTGGTTCGTGGGGCCTTCTTTTCATTGGGTTGCATGTCGTGTGTTTTGGTGGACTTCCTCGATTTGCATGCCTTGTGCGGGGTAAGTGGAGTTTGTTATCCTAAGTATTTAATTCAATTTAATAAGTAGGTGTACGCATTTGTAATTTGGAAATTTAAAATAGGTAGTTTCTTTTATATGATTAATCATTAAATTTAAAGAGATCGCTTTGATTATAATTGTAGCAAGCTTAAAGCATTTAAATTGAAATAATGAGTTCATTTACGCATTAGTAGTTGAGAAAATTAGAATAAATAGATCTCCTTCATAAGATTAGTCATTTATTAAAAAGGTCGCTTTATTAGATTATAGCGAGTTAGTTTAATAGTTAATTGTAATAATAACGAAATTCAATGAGTTATGCGTTTTAGAAAGGAAAAATTTAAAGTCATTGGGAAATATAAATAAATTAATCATTTTTGCATTTTGGAAGAGAAAGGGTGAAATTTATTATTTAAAGGAAATTATTCTTATTTTTAAAAGTTGATATAGTATAAAGGATTGATTTTTGAAATTTAAATTAATTTAAATATCTTAACCTTGTTAATAGTTCAAAATATAAATGTTGGCTAAAGTAATATGGAGAAATTAAAATTAGAATTAAATAAGAAATAGAGGCATTTTAATTTTAATTAGAAAAGCGAAAGATGCTTTGAATAGTGGAAAGAAATAATTTCCATTTTGATTTACTTTTATTTTAAGAAAAAAATAAATGCCTAAATTCGAAATTGAAAATTAGGTCAAAAAGGGGGGGTTTCTCGTTTAACCTAGTTTTTGGAAATAGTTTAGGGGTTCTTTCTTTTGGTGACCTGTTTTGGAACAAAAATGGAGATGGGGGAATTTTGGAGAAAAAAAAATGGAGTTTTGTTTGGAGTTGCAGGTGGAGCTCTCCTTCAAGTCATGCTCGGAATGCGTTTGAAGGTAAGATTCTGTTCATCAGTTTGATCAAAATGTCTTGTATTTTCCTTTCTTACAATACTGGTTTTCAGATTTTCCATTGTTGGCTATGAGTAAATTTCATTGTAAAAGAAATCGTAAAGCTTGGTTTTTGTTGGATCTTTGTGTGAAAAAAAAAAAAGGATTGCAAATATTGATGGATTGGGTGGTTATTCACCAATCCCTTCTATTTTTTTTTAAACCCATAACATTCTAGAAAAAGAAAAAAAAAAGGAGAGAAATGGCTGTGACTGTGTTAAATGGCTAATGGAGGTTTTATGTTTTTTTTTGTTTTGTTATTTTATTATATGATTTCAAAAAAAAATTAAACAAAAAAAAGAAGAGAAAAAAATTAAAAAATTTAGGGTTTCGGGGGGGGAGCCGAAGCTCAACCCGCCCCTCCCCCGCGGCGTCGCTGCAGCCGTAGTCTACCTGCGACCACAATGTGGCCCGTAGGGACCTGTGTCCACAATGTGGGCCGCAGGGAACCCCGCGTCCACACTGTGGGCCACAGGGAGACCTACGACCACAGTGTGGCTCGCGGGACCTGCGTCCACGCTGTGGGCCGCAGGGAACCTGCGACCACGGTGTGGTTTCGTAGGACCTGCGTCCACACTGTGGGCCGCAGGGACCTGTGTGTGGTTTCCTCCCCCTCCCGTGATGGGAGGTGGGACCCGTAGGTTAGGGTTCCCAAATTAATAAAAAAAAATGTTTTATGTTGTTTTTTTATATATTTTAAAATATATATATATATATATAATATTAACATTTATAAAGTAAAATTAAAAAAAAAGGGGAAAATGCCATGGGGTATGAAATAAAGGAGCTTGTCATATAATTGTAGGAAAAAAATCTATTCATATAGATTTAGATTTTTAGTTGCTAAATATTATATATATATATATATATATATATATATATATATATATATATATATATATATATATATATATATATATATATATATATATATATATATATATATATATATATATATATATATATATATATAATGAAGATTGCATATTTTTTTCAATTTGTAGATTAAATTTTTTTTATTAATCTTGGATTAGTGAATTTATATTAATGAACATTTAAATTTGGAACCCAGTTCTAATGGGGAAGTAACTTTTGGAAATGAGGTTAAATAATGTCTTTATTTGAATATCTTTGAAATAAAACACTTTTGTTAACGTTAGATAATATATTTTAATAAGAAGTTTTCTTTTCAGGAATAAGTATTGTCTTTCGATTTGAATGATTATGATCATCCGGAAATTTTAGAAATGAAAAACTAAAGTTTAGGAGTGTATGGAATATGAATCTAAATTATCTTCGTATATTTTGTTATTACTTCTTCGATATGCTAGTAGAATGAATGGAAGTTTGTTAACATATCGATTTGGAAAGTTTGTAAGTTTAAGTTCTGTATTTGCTTTGTTAAAGTGATGGCAACCCTTGATGTATTTGTTTGGAACTGGTTGTTGTCGAAATTGGGGCACCTATTAAGTCTTAGGTCTTTAAATAGAGTATTGTTGGGCAATGAACCTTGTACTTCCTTTTTAGCATGCTCAGTTGGTTCTGCCTCTACGTGGAAGTCAATTAGAATTTGTGGATCAAGTGGTCGTTTGTACATTGGTTGTGTTCACCTAAGTGGCAAAGATGTAAAAGACATGTAATTATGTATTCCTAACTATATTGAATGCTAGAGGGGTCTTGCAGTTGAGCAAACCCGGAGATGTAGCCCTTTAGGGGTGAACTCCGAGATCATATCCATGTTATGTGATGCCTTGTCTCTTTTATTTCATACTTTAAGTTATCATGTATGGTTGTTTTTCATAAGTGTATAATGGGAATTTAATGAATTTAAATCCTAGTGCATAAGATTATTCATCTTGATAAATGTAGTAATCAGGTTCATAAAACATTGTAAGTATGATTATGGAAAAGAATTTGGTTTATGTTAATTAAAGGAAATAATGGTGGAAGGAATCTCATTAGGATACCATTAATGTTTTAGCTTGATATAAGTTGGTAATCGAACGAATGTGAATGGGAGACAAAGTTAGAATTAATGTTATAAATTCTAGGTTGAAATTTAAAGGATGAACCTCATATAGATATTTACCTTTTTACCTTAGTAAATGAGTAACGCCATGTTAATTATGTTTCACTATATTGGATGAATTTGTTTAGTTATTGCAAGTTTTAATCTCAACAAATAATCCTTACCAAAATCAACTTGAAAATTGGGTTAACTCAACTATTTATCCATAATTGTAACCTTAATAAAAGAATCTCTTATGATTGCTACATTTGAACTAAAATGGGAAGTATTTGTATAGTTGTTTGCATCTTAATCTTAATAAATGTATATTTTCATATTAACTTCATTTAACTAAAAAGAGTGACACACATTTAGTTAGTTATAATCTAATCCTAAAGGAAGAACGTCACTATGAACTTATATTCTAATCTTGAAATGATGAATATCATCTTGCTAACTATATTTTAATTTAAAAGATGATCTCATGTGCTCCTAATACATTTCCACCTTAATGAATTGAGCTCCTTTTTTTTAGCATTATTAAAACTTCAATGAATGAACTCTATGACTACTTGCATTCTATCCTCCATAAAGAAACTATGAATCTTTAGTTTGGTTATGCTTAAACCTTAATGAAGGAACCTCACTCTATTAATGGAAGTTTAATCCTTAATGAACGAATCTCATCTTATTAGCCATACTTTTAATATTAAAGGAAGATATCAATTGTGAATGGATACCTTAAACCCAATGAATGAACTTTGTTATATTTATCACATTGAACCTTAAGGAAGGCCTCTTAAATTAATTAGGTGTTAATGTGCATTGAGTAAATAACCTCACGATGGCCTCCTAACCACCCAAAGTAAATGAACGCTTCCTAAAATTCTAAGATGTCATATCATTGAACATATATATAATCATGTCTTATGCATTATCTCACAATTAAGATATCCAGATTAATGGATCAATTGACGCAAGTTGAGTTAGGTGTTAGGTTATGTAATCACGTTGGGAAACTCCTTAGGATCGTTTAGCCATCCGCTGTGCTATCTAAGTTTCAGATGACTCCAAATTATCTTAATGTTGTAACTTATCATTAACGCTCTTATTTATTATTTAAAAAAAAAATATTTACACTCTATTTGAGTGTTTTTAACTTAAACCCTTAGGGGTTTCCTGGCGGGGCATTACACTTGGTATCAGAGCCCATGTTGCAACACTGGGATCTCTGGTTTTGCTTGTGCCCTTAGTTGGTGTGTGTGTGTCTACCTTATGTTGTATGCTTGTCCACCTTGATGTGAGGGTGTGATTTAACAAACCCTACTTGTGTGTAACATGTGCGTTCACACCTTGTTTTCACCTTATTGATGTGGGTGTTTTGGAAATAATTATGGGTGTTTTGTCTGCTCATTGAGGTCTTAGTCTACGATTTTCTCTTACTTTGAAAGGGAGTCGTATGTACCTTCATTCTTGATTTGTTTTACTCTTTTGACTAATCCATCTGGGTGGGTTGTTAATATCTTGAATCTAAAAGTACAGTATGTGCTTGTTTATGGTATTGATCAGTTTTAATGATTGTCCACTTGAAGGACTAGTATGGCAAATGCTAATGTTTATTATGTAGTAAATTGAATGATTATGACTCTTCCTCTTCTCTCTCTAGTAAATTAAAAGGAATTGATATGTGTAGTATCTTTTATTTAAGTTTTCTTATTGCAAGAGAAAGGATGATATTTTTTGAGCCTTGTGTGAGCCTTATAACGTTTTTGTGTTTTAGATTGCGAATGGGGAATTGGTTTGGGAGTTAATTTTTGGTTAATGATAGAAAATGGCATGTTTGCATTAAAGGGTTCTCCATGTGCTTGGTAGGAGTAATATAACTAAATTCCATCTTAAGTAAGGTGCATTAAAATGCGCATAGTTGATTTTGTGAAAATTGCTTGATGTGAAAGGAATACCAAAAGAGGACATGCTGTAGTAGCTTCAAGAGTGTATTAATGTGCTCCTCGAAAGATTGTTTTATGTGCTTAGTCAACTAGTGTGATTTAGGACCTATTAAGTGACACACCATTTAACTTGCTTTGGATATGGGTAATTGTCTTATTATGTTTCAAAAACAGTAAATGAAAGACTTGTTAATTTGTATGCATCAAATGTGTAATATCTAGTAGAAAGCTCTTCATTTACCTTCTTGTCGTATTATGAATTTTAAATGTTAGATTTGATGTGTTATTGTATTGTATTGTATCACGAATAGTGGTTGTTCTCAAGAAGACTTGTATTACAAAAGAAAATTTGATTGTCTTGAATTCTTGATCGGAAAACTAGAACATTATAGTGCAACAATAATGATTAGAAATGTCATGTTAGGATGCTTTGACACCTTCCTAAAAGATAGCAAAATGAAAACCGTGCAACTAAAATGATAGACTTATATCTGAGCATATGGTGTGATCTTGAAGTTCTTGTGTATTCGTAGAAATAGTTGATTTTCCAACTCTCTTCCTCCTCTTGTCTAAAATATAGGAATTGTTGTTTTTGAAATACTATTTAGAATGCAGTGATTTAAGGAGTTCTTATAATGCATATGAAATGGTATGTTGCCTTGGGCTTCTAAATGAAAGGGGAAAGTTTTTCATCTTGGAAAGGGAAATTGCATAGCTAGTAATGTGAATGAAAATGCTTAGGGGAAATTGAGAAAGATGTCAGAATGATGTTAATTCTTTGTGTAAATTTGGTTTGTTGAGAATTTCAGTACGTGGATCTAGAGTAAACTTTATTTAGTGAATCATGTGTAAAGCATAATTAAAACTTCCCTTAAGTATATGTTAGCATAATGTAAAGTACTCCCCGTAAATGTGACTAAACTAGAGATGGTGCTATTCTGTGTGTGTTGTAAGAAACCCGTACTTTCTATGTGTACCCATGGGATGGTGAAGTAATCAACCATGGGAATATGTTTACTTATGAGTATGGGAAACCATACCTATCTATGTGATGTTTCTTATTTGTTTCCTTACTGAGTGCCAACCCATGGGTTGTTGATAAGTCAGTATGTGAAGGGGTAGTAGTAGAAGTCACCATTCCTTGAATAGTATGAACAGCGTACGAGTAAGGTCGACGCGAAGCGACTTTAGCTTCCCTATTTTGAGGAAAAGTATGGTTTTGTAATGAACTGTAACATAGGTGTACTCTATACTTCCCCTTGTGATGAACCGATTTACGAGGTTCATGTGTGCCAGCCTAATTCCTATCCTTTATTTTGAGCATATAGATGACAATTTTTGAGCATATTGATGGATTCTATTGGAGCATCTGTTGCCTTGTCTTCATGAGAGGCATGTTATTTTCTTACATAAGTTGCCAACTGACTAGTGTTGGTAGACTTGTGGGTAGAGCTTAGCCATGTATACCTCTGGCTTACGGCGAGTATCCTGAGAGGAACATCGCTATGCGGAGTGTGACTAGCGCGTGCCTTATCCGCGGGGTACACTGCCATGTGGGATACGTCCATTGCGTGCCCAGTCCGCTTGGATTATTGCCATGCCGTGCTGAGACACGATGCGGGATGTAGTAGACATTTCCATGCGGCCTACCGATAGGTATAGGGTAGAGCTATGCCGCGTGACGACGTGATGCAGGGTGATGTCGAGGTGCACACTGCCATGCCATGCGGATGTGTGACTTGGCCACACCACATGATGAGCTACTATGATAGCTAGACGATTGTCCCTTCCTTCCTCGTTGGTGGCTAGCTACTAGTCATGTAGTGATGTAATGTGCAATTATGATTTTCTTTTATTTATTTATTTATTTCTTTATGGGCCAGCAATTTATTTTACTTTGACCTTGACGGTTTAGCCACGATCTTGCAATCTTGTTTTTACTTGATTTGATGTTGCAAATCCGGAAATTATTTTCTTGTCTTATTGTTGGAATTGACAATTATTATCTTTATTCTTTTGTACTTTGGTGGCTAAACCGGTTTATCCTTGTTGTTTTCGTATGCTGGTCTTGTGTTGCAATGTGAATTCCTCTCCAAGGACGTAGGAGATGGTCTTGGATGAGTGTATACGAGGAAGTAGACGTAGGGAACCTTGAGGATGGAGGTATGTGAGGCTGTGAGACAGCTAGGATCCACTACCTACCTATGAGTGGTGACTATCTCTTGGAGGCTAAACACCTTACACAACAAGGGATATTCACGAGGGACTTGTATGGAAGGTAGCACCGCTATGGTGTACCCTAGCACCATCAAGCCCTTGAGTGAGATGATGGATATTGTTGATCATGTATTTGTTCTGGGAGAAGGCTTAGAGATGTGGATCGTATATGTTACCTTTGACCGAGCATTGGACATGCTCACATGTGGCCTTTTGTGTCTTGCAAACCAGTCTTGTGGATGGATATTATGTGTAATCATGGATTAAATGGTATTAACTTGTCACTATGTTATGGGGCATAGTCATTGGAAAGGTTCTTGTATTTCTGAAAAGTGTAAACAATTGAGTTCTTACGTTGCTCTTATGTGTCAGAAGTTAACTTGGTTGTAGAAAATGATATTTGAAGCTAGTTCTATGCGATAAAGTTTTGTGAAAGAGATGAATTGGTGAAAGAAATTGACCTTGAGAGCATATTTTCTTGTCATGTTTGATAAATGGGTATGATAACTGTGTCTATATATTTTAAATTGCTTAAATTTGGTTTAATAAAAAGGGAAAAAGTCTCGTTTCTCTACTATGATTGTGTGTAAATTATAGAATATTTGAAGATGTGAATGATGTTAGATGCATTTTTGTTAATGGATGATGACACTCATAGAGGATTTATGAATAATGTTCTAAGATGATGGCAAAATAGTTGGTTGTGCAAATGGATAATTGTTAATTGAGTTTAAGGGCTAATAAGTGTTGCAGGACTTCCATTTAGCTTTGCGACTTCCAGGAGTAAGTCGGAGCCTAGGGGGGAGAATGTAATGCCCCTACCCTAGTCGGACTTGTAAAACCTGTTTGACCTTGGTTGACTTCCTATGTGGCATTCTTGAATGGTAGGTTAACCGTGATGCAATGTGTAGTTTAGATAATATAAATAATCGTGCATACCTATTATTGTGCTCTTGCATCGATTCTTGTGTAAATGTAATTGTTTCCTAACTCTTGTAATAAATCTCCAGCTAACGCCTTCATTGAATATGTATATGTATATGTATGCTTGCATGAATTCAAGGGTGCAGGAGATTGCAGGTACAACACCACCTAGGGCGAGGTTCATCTTCTTTGGGATTTGCAGGGTTGAGTATACCTCCTTCATCCTTAGAATTTGGATTTGGTGGTCATAAAACTCTCATGTTGCCTTAGCCACGGTCAAGTGAGCGTCATGTGTGGTTTCTTTTCATTGGGTTGCGTGTCATGTGATTTGGTGGACTTCCTCGATTTGCATGCCTTGTGCGGGGTAAGTGGAATTTGTTATCCTAAGTATCTCCAAATAGTTAGATCACATTGCGATGAAAATAAGTTAAAAAGAACAAGTGATTTTCATGTTTTGCATGCTTGTGCAAAGAGTTGGTCGAGTGGTCCTACTTCTAACACACACTATCCTCTCCCTTGGCTTTCGTGGTCCTAGGTGCAAGAGAAAAGTGTTAATAACACTCAAATTTTATCTTTTTAAGAGAGGCCTGCCAAGAGACACATCACTCTTGGGAACAACCTCATGCGGTAAATCCTTCGAGCCACTATAGAAATTAGGTGAGAGAGAAACATGTAGCCTTGGGTATAGTTTTTCCTACAGTGTAACTTGCCGAAAGGACAAATGGGCCCCACCACAAGTTACAAGGCTCTTAAGTGAGTCACTGCAGAATGAACTTATGCCCAAAGACATAAAAAATTACTAAACACCTTTAAGTAGTAGCCCCCCCATTCTATTGATTGAGGATATTTGTGATATAATTCAGTGCAAGAGCATAGATGGTTTTGCTCCCAAGATACTCACCATACATATTTCCTTGAATAGAAACATAACTTTTTGAAAAGACACTTGTGGCTTGATGAAAGTGGTGACTCCCCCATCATAGGGATCATCTATTTGTTATGCTCATGCAACACTTATTATATCACATCCTTACTTGCCACGACGGGATTCATAAGGTATGTAGTACCAAAGTTGAAGAAATATCAAGATGTGGGCTGAATTTATTGCAACTGGCCATTTGACCTTAGGGATGAAAAGTGTTTGAAGTGTTTTCGTTATAGTCAAGACCAAGTGCAAATTGATCCGAATTCAGGCTTTGGAAGGAAAAACACCTAAAATACACTTAAAGGGTCATAAAAAGTCAAAGGATTGGGTTGATCTAGACCCATACCTATTTTTGCCTTTTGAGGCAACATTCTTGTGTTTGTGTGCTTGCTTTGTTTTCTTGTCAAAGAAACATCATAAAATCCAAAATTCAGAACAAGTATTCATCCAACCAAACATTTTTCAAAACAACCAAAAGATCAAAAACAAAGAAAAAAGTATCAAACTTTATGACCATTCTTAATAGCTTGAGAAAGAAGAATCTTCATCAAAATATCAACTTGAAAAAAAGACCATTGAGCTCAAAGGCTTTGATGAAAAGGAGGAAATTCTTCTATCTAAATAGACATATCTTTGTCTCTCATAGAGTTTTTCTACGTCACATGCATCTCTACCTTCAAGGCAAATCAAACGAATTTGATCCAGAGTCATTGAACCGCAAAGCTTTTATGCAATATAGAGCTTTGAGTTATCACAAAAACCAAGGAGGCAAGATCAATCCCAACTTCTTCCCAGACATTTGTATCACATACAACGTAGCTCGAGAAATGCCACCAACGCCCGAAAGGGAAGAGGTAGAATTTGTTCCATTTGTGACACAAAGCTTTTATTGAAGTTAAACATTTCGTCCGTTTCTCACCTTCACATCATCACTTCATTTCAACTCTCAAAACACCAAGAGGTTTTTATCCTAAGTTCTCTTTAGATATTTCTTGAATCAAACACAAAACATCACTTTTAGAGTGTCTCGACATCTAGGATAAATTCATCCTAAAGAGGCATTTCTATGCAGGTTAAAACTAGTCTTTGAGTGAATCCTCTCATTACTAGGTAGTTGAATCTGTAACACATCTCAAATCCCTCTAAGCCTTATCACACCAAACTTTGTCAATCAAACACAACAAGCAATTCAAGAAAGGACTTTGGTCACATCTACCTTTAGTGCTAGAGATTCATATGCAAAAAACTCCACCAAACATAAATCTCTCATTTTATCAACAACTCATCATCATTTTCACCCAACTTCAAATAAAACTTGTGAACAAAATGGCTCCAGATCAAAAACTAGACAACTAGAGATCAAAAAAAGAGGACGACGAAAACCTCAACGATTTTCAAGAGGCAATTGGAGGAGGCACAAATGCTGAAGATCCCTAATCATCAAGGGAATCTTAATAGTCAAGGGGATCCTCCTCAATGGTTCATTCATCCATTCCTTATATTTCTATACATTGGGGAAACCAAATACATCTTTCTTCTAATCCAAAAAGCTCCAAAAAATTGAAATATCCAAAAATAAAAATAAAAAAAATTGACAAAATCAAATAAAAATTGAAAATCAAAGCATGAACGCATGTCTCATCCATCAAATGAACAACAGGAAGACTCTCAAAGTATGTGATCAAACTAATCATATGTCTTGTTAATCAATTCATCACTCTAAATCTATCGACATCAACATGTCTTATATAGGGATGGGTACACTCGAAACCAGACAGATCGGTCTTATACGGGGTATTCACTCTTTGAAACCAGACAGATCGGTCTTATACGGGGTATTCACTCTTTGAAACCAGACAGATCGGTCTTATACGGAGTATTCACTCTTCGAAACCAGACATTTTTATCAATCATCAAGCAAAACAAAACAAAACAATGACATAGATCAGTATGACTATTGGATTTTGTTCTAGTTAACCTTATCTTTATCAGTATGACATTATAACATCTCATATCATACATCTCATTTTCAATAAACATCTCATATCATACATCTCATTTTCAAGGTACATCTCATCATCATCATCATCTAGTCACATTCATCTTGCATCCATCACATGCATATCTGTCACATCATCATGGAAAATTTCTTCACTTTCATATCTTCATCATTCTTCCAATTCTCATGTCTTATACAGGATGCATCTTTCTTGAAACTAGACATTTTGACCAAGTCTTATATAGGATGTATCTTTCCTAAAACTAGATGCTTTGATCACTTCTGTCTTATACAGGATGTATCTTTCTTGAAACCAGATATTATGATCAAGTCTTATACAGGATGTATCTTTCCTGAAACTAGACACTTTGATCACTTTTGTCTTATACAGGATGTATCTTTCTTGAAACCAGAGGCTTTGCTCATCTTTCTCTTATACAGGATGTATCTTTCCTGAAACCAGACGCTTTGATCATTTTTGTCTTATACAGGATATATCTTTCCTGAAACTAGACACTTTGATCATCTTTGTCTTATACACGCGGTGTCATTCCTGAAACCAGACTTAATATCAATCTAATCAATCTTGTCAAACCCATGCATGTCATCAACTATTCACTCTTCTATCTTTCAAATAGCTTTCTTCTTCTTTCAAGAGATCATTCATGCCTTTAGTGCACAAACGATCTCCTGAGGCATTATCATATCGCATCTTTGTATCAATCTCATATCAGTCTCATATCAACATTAGTCTCATATAAAATTGTTCATATCAAATCAATTCTTTATATTTATAGTACCCACAATCCCATCAGTAGTATCAGTAGTACCAAGCACACCAATCCAAATACCAACAACACCAATAATCCTACCTGCAAAACCCATAATCCCACTAGCAGTACCCACTATACCCATAGCACCAATAACAATACCTACAACACCAATCATTCCACCAATCAAACCAGCAACCCCATCAGCAGCAACAATAAAAGCATCATTAGCAGCAGCCACTATATTAGAATTCCCAACAGTATCAACAACACTGGCAATTCCAGCAGAAGCAATAGAGTCACCAACACTGATGCACCCTATATCGGATTCACTGATTCCCATAATTCTTCCTACAACATGGATCATTTCATCTACAATGGTACATCAATCGATCACACCTGCAATGTTTAACTCAAATGATATTCCAGTGTGGTAAAGCAATCAGATCCTGGAAAGTGACTCAGAGACCGATTCACATGAGTGGGAATTTGATTCAGTACAACTTAACACTTCAGATGAGGAAGACACATCACTACCTCCACCCCGCAAAGACATCCCTGTTTACAAAGAAGCATATATAAAGACCTCTTAGGTTCCCAAACTGGAAACATCTTCCACAGACCCTACGTCACATCCTATGCCCGATTCTGATAGGGAGAGTACCATCAACGACCTTGCTCATAATGTCTTAACCCTCACTTAAACATCTCACGAACTTATCCTAATCGATGAGGTAATGCCCATTATCCATCCTGAACTCATCGAATGGAACCAACCTAATCCCCCATGTCTTGACCACTTCCAAAATGATGAGGCGATCACTGACTTTTTGGAACTACGGGATAACATACCAAGCGGGGATCACAAAGCTGGATTCGCCATATAACTTAATAGCACAGCATACTTCGGGGCGGATGCCAAACCTTTCAGCTACAAAAATATAACAATAAAACATGGATCTTCCAGTGAAAACCACACCATGGCACTATTTGATCCAACAAAAGTCAAAAGAAAGAGCGTATCCAATGGTGAAAACCTCTCTGAGGCGCCGGGGGATGAAAGGTTTGACATTCTCCCTGCTAGTACACAATAGGAATGATCAACGATTCTTATTGAGGAAACAAAAGAATACAACATGGGGACTCCTGAAATTCCTCACCACATACATCTGGCATCTCTTCTAACTCGAGAGGAACAACCTAAATTTGTAGAGTTCTTTCAAAAGCGTCAGATCAACTTTGCATGGTCATATGCAGATATGCCTGGGCTTGATCCCGATTTAGTCATGCATTACCTCACCGTAGCAGAAAGAGCTAAACCTGTCAAGCAGAAGCTTCGTAAGATGCATCCTCAGATTGTAGTACTAGTCAGAGCAAAACTCAAGAAACTCCTGGATGTTGGTTTCATTAGACCGATCGATTATGCAGATTGGATATCCAATATTGTGCCTATCGGAAAACTAAATGGGGGCATCTGTATTTGTATTGACTTCGGAGATCTGAATAAGGAATGTCCTAAGGATGACTTCACCCTACCAAACATCGACATCATAGTGGACCTAATAGCAGGACATGCCATGCTTTCACTTATGGATGGCTTTTCAGGGTACAATCAGATAAAGATCGGACTAGAGGATCAACATAAGACAACCTTCACATGTGCATGGGGCACATACTGCTGGAATGTAATGCCTTTAAGCCTCAAGAATGCAGGAGCAACCTATCAATGAGCAATGACCACCATCTTCCATGACATGATGCATACCATAATGGAAGATTATGTTGATGACTTACTAGCAAAATCACTCACTAGAGAAGGTCATCTAGACATATTAGATAAAATCTTTGATAGACTGGAACAATATCATGTTTGACTCAACCCAAAGAAATGTGTCTTTGGAGTAACCTCAGGGAAACTTCTTGGATATTTTGTCTCAAGCAAAGGTATTGAGGTCAATCCAGCAAAGGTCAAAGCAATCATGGAAATGCCACCACCAAAGAACATCAGTCAGCTAAGGACATTACAAGGGTGGGTTCAATCCATCTAAAGATTCATTGCACAATTGGCAGATAATTGTCACCCCTTTACACATCTACTACAAAAACATCCGCTTTCAATGGGATGCCAGATGCTAGCAAGCATTCCAGATGCTTAAAGACTATCTCATGAATACACCATTACTGATCCCGCTAGATCCAAGCAAACCTCTGTTACTATATATATCAGCAACAAATATGGCATTGGGTGTACTATTGGCACAACACAATGCAGAAGGGAAAGAGTGCGTTGTTTACTACATCTCTCGCATATTGGTTGGCTATAAACTCAGCTACATACCTATTGAGTGAGCTTGCCTAGAAGTAATCTTGGCAGCCACTAAAATGAGGCACTATCTGTTAACACACAAAGTATAGATAATTGCAAAGATTGATCCAGTCAAAGACTTACTCAGTAAAGCAACATTGACAGGCTGCTTGGCCAAATGGGTGATGATTCTAAGCGACTTTGACATCGAGTATGTGGACCATAAAGCTATCAAAGGACAAGTTATTGCAGATCAATTGGCCAATGCACCACTCATAGGCGATCATCCTCTCATTTCCAATTTTTCAGATGAAGAGATATTCATGATCACAGAAGCACAATCATGGAAGCTATCCTTTGATGGTTCGCACACTAGGCATGGCTCGGGGGTAGGCATTCTATTTATCACACCTCAAGGTGACAGCATCCCAAAATCTTACAGACTCACATTTCCATGCACCAAAAACATAGCAGAGTATGAGGCCTTGATCATAGGGCTCAGGCTAGCCATACAATGGAAGTTACAAGAACTACAAGTCTATGGTGACTCCCAACTGGTCATTCGATAAGCAACAGATGAATATCAGACCAAAGATGACAAACTCATGTTGTACAAACAAATGGTGGACAAATTAAAGGCATCATTTACTATTATCACCTTTGAGCAGATACCAAGAGATTAGAATCGACCTGCTGACGCTATGGCTACCATTGCATCTCTCCTAGATCTTCCATATAATTCAACACGCTATGAGTTCTTGGTAGAACACCTTTGGATCCTTGCTTATGATATCCTCAAATCCAAGATGATATGTCGCCTTATCGGTTCCGAATCCCCATGGTACAGTGAGTTCTACACTTATCTCCACGATCACACCCGTCCTCCTAATTGATCGAATAACCAACGTAAAACCTTCATTCGCCAAACCGCTCGATATACCATTATTGTTGAAACCCTATACCGACGTAGTCTTGATGGTACTCTCCTTCAATGTCTGGAACAGGATGAGATAACAAAGGCCTTGGAAGAGGTACATGAAGGAAGTTGTGGAACTCATGCAAGCGGTCCGTCACTAGCCAAGAAACTCCTGCGCATTGGATACTATTGGCCATCCATGGAAAAAGACTCCTACTACTTTGTCAGGAAGTGCAAGAAATGCCAAGTTAATGGAGAACTGATACATGCACCAGCACAGGAATTGCAACCATTCACAACACCATGGCCCTTTTGTCAATGGGGCCTTGACCTTGTGGGTAAAATCCATCCATCTTCATCCAATGGTCAAAAATTCATTATTACCGCCACCGAATACTTCACAAAGTGGATCGAAGTTGTTCCACTTACCCAAGTTACCGGCAAGCAGATTGCCTCATTCATCCTCAATTACATCATCTGCCGGTATGGTGTACCCATGTCCATCATCACAGATAACGGTCTTCCTTTCAAAAAATAGGATGTGTGTGAACTATGTGAGTAATTTCACATCCAACACCGCTTTTCCACTCCCTATTACCCACAAGGCAATGGTCAGGCCGAAGCATCCAACAAGAACATATTAAGGATCCTAAAGAAGACAGTCAATGATGCTGGTCATGATTTGCACGTTCAATTGAATCCAACACTATGGGCATATCGAACTAGCATTCAAACCCTTACAGGTGCAACTCCCTACTCATTGGTCTATGGTGCAGAAGCTATTTTACCTATTGAGGTTGAGATACCATCACTACGGGTTTCCTTACACAATCTCATAAATGATGAAGCATACAGAGTATCCCATCTTCAAGACTTAGAGCTACTTGATGAGAAGTGACAAGCTGCATACAATCACCTTAAGGCCTATCAGCAGTGCATGAGTAGAAGCTATAATCATCAAGTTAGACCTCGTACATTCGAGGTAGAAGATCTTGTTCTTCGAGAAAATCCTCATAACCAACCCAGCCGAGAACATCAAGGAAAGTTTGAATCAAATTGGCTGGGTCGATATGTTGTCACTGTTGTATTTGGGTCCAGGGCATATCAATTGGCTACTTCAGAAGGAGAACCGCTAGCAGATCCGATCAACAACATGCACCTCAAACGGTTTTATACATAAGCTGCACAAAGCATCAGGCTCCCATATATACTGGCAAAAATACCAAAAACATTCAGATAAATGTCCTGAAGAAAATACAAAAACATCAAAATAGCAAAGAAAAATCATGCATCCAAATGGTGAACAACCACTCCGCTGGCACCTTGGGTAAGTACGATGGTGAAAACCTGGCAAATAGGTGCCACTCGTAAAAGTTATGGCTCCATTATCTTTCAGACTTGTTGTGATCACAGTCATTACATACACACATCCATCCACCCAAACCATGGCTTATTATTGATCTACAATCATGAGATAATGCTCCATGCGTCTTGCATCCCGCTTTTTTATAGTCATGTCCAAACTAGGACAATGCCCTTAACCTATTGATGGAAGTGGATTCTACATTGTTTCGTGATTCATTAAAGTTCTTCATTCAAAACTATCTCACAAAATCCAAAAACATTCAAAAATATATCGCAAAATCCAAAAACATTAGAAAACATCAAAAATCAAACAAAAACATGGCAACACATTGTACATACTCATCCAAGCAGATACCAAACAAGCATTGAAAAATACTCGCACGATGACCACTTCTCCAAATTGACCAAACAATCAACATCAAAACTCAAACTATCTTCAACAAGGATGCATCCTTCCTTACCACACCAAAGACAAAATGGCGTTTTCTTTGACAAGAAAATTATGTTTCAAGCTATCAAGTACTTGGTTGATTTGTGAGTTATTCATTCATTTATTCATATCAGGATCCTACAGCATTGTTTGTGTATCTTCGGTGCATTATTTCGATGAAGTTTTGGGGCATGTACTAATGGTGTCTACGTGGGAAGTTCACTAAGATACATGATCATAGGCAGAATACAGTCATAGATCACTACGGGTTGCTGACTATAGCTTATACCTCGACCATATGAGCATGAACCATTACCAAGGATCCATATTCTTTATTCTTTATGTACATACTATTTGTTTGCAGGTATAGTGCTCTTTCCTTGGTTCCTCCTACCTCATCCAAATTAGATAAAGGTGTTTGTCTCTTATTACGGTATGAACTTGTCTCAGGATATGATCAGCCCAAGATCAAGGAGGACGATCCAAGTCATGCATGAAAGGAGATAATCCTTTTCTGTTCCGCAAGTAGTACTCATGTCAACTTGATCCTTTATATCACGTTGCTTGTATTAACTTGCTATATCAAAATCCATGTAAGGAATACTCAGGTCATCTTGAATCATTATGTCAAGTTGCTTGTATTTTCTTACAACATTTTAAAGCTCAATGATGAAAATAAAGCACTATGGATCATCATTTCATATCATATGTATATATTGCATTCCATTCATCCATACATTCATAAATAGCTGCATATCATTCATACATAGTAATGACAATGGGTGCATACTCTATTTTCCTCTTCTTCCATAGGAATGAGTCATAGGTCCTCCATTTCTTCTATCTAACATCGAACCCCCCCCACCCTCCCCATCTCGATAATCAACATCACATACCCTACATCATGGCCCATCACAATCAATCAAACCACGTTCATCACCATCCATCTCTAAATAGGAGGGGTTGTGTTTCCTTTCCTAAGTCATCATATAAGCCAAGCAAGTTACTCTGTCTGCATAGGTACATCGACTCACACACACCTAAACTATCAACAGATACTCTGATCAAGTATCTTCGGGTCTCAACAGGTACTCAATCATGGTAATCCTAAACTACATCAAGCATTTATCACAATGACCTAGTCTCAACGGGGCTGCTATGATTCACCACAACCATCCATCCCCCACACACACTATCAATTAATCAACCAATCCAAACACAATCCAATGGACAATTACATCAATTGTCTAAGTCTCAATGAGTATATTGCTTCATATACCTTGACTTCATCGGACAATTACATCAATTGTCTAAGTCACCATCAGGTCACTTTGATTCACTTACTCAGACTTTATCTTGTCTAGGCAACCAACTGACATCATCTGTCATGCTTTGACTCGACCAGGGTAATTAAACCAATCACACCAGATTGTCCAACCAATTTTGATCAATTGTATAGCATCACTCGAAAGCACAACACCACATTTGCACAGTATCTCTTGCATAACCTAAGGGTACTCAGTGGCTTGATATTTCTCTGTATTCACTCTGTTTTCTTCCATTCTTTCACCATTATTGCTAATTCTTCTCTTCTACCACCCTGCCAATTTTCATTCTTTTTCGAGAGATCGCCCGATTTTTCAAAAAAATTTGGCCCATCTCTCGAGGGAGCATACCACCCACTAAATTAACATTTATGGGGCATATTCTTCACACCTGTTTTTCTTTCTTTGAAATGATGCGATAAACCGCACTGTCTCAAAGAGGGGCAAATGTAGTCACATAAATCTGCCCATTTTAATTAAATGAATATTTCCTATTTATTTGATTGAAAATCCACTAGCCATCAGTTAATTAAATTAAACATTTAATTAATTCATCTTCAAACATTCTCCTATTAATTAAATAAATTATTCAATTTATTTTAATTAATTCATTATACCAAATTCACAATCAATTAAATGAATAAATCATATTTATTTCATTTAATCCCCTTTTTCTCTTTTAAATAAATTAAATCAAACATTTATTTAAATTATTTATCCCCCCCACTTGCATTTTCCTACAAATGCAACTTGCACACATTTATTGAAATAAATTAATTTATTTTAAATAAAAATCCTATTTTCCCTCACCCACCAAATCCACTTGCAAACCTAACCCCCTTCTAGATTCTTCTAACCCCTTCCTAATTAGCCTAATACATCCCCTAATTATTGTCACATTCCTAAGCAACTTGGAGTCACTTCTCAAAGACTTCAAAGTCTTTGAAAAGTATTTAATGCTTTGTGTGTTCAACAATTTAACCTCCAAAGTCTTCCAAAACCACTAGTGGCTCTTACATGATCATTAATAGCTCTTACATAACCATTTATGGTTATTTCAACTTCCACTAATATGTCTCCTCAAGCATTTATTGCTTTGACCATGGTTATCCCTTTTGCCTTTGCACAAGAATTTATCCATTGGATAAAAACTTTTATTCTTTGAATAAAGAATTTATTCACTCAACCCAACCATTGACCTTAACTCCCAAGTTAATCCTCAGGTCATGTCAAGCATTTAATGCTTCTTCCCTCTCCTCTCAACCCCTCTCATGTTGACACTTGTCATCCTGGGATTGGGTTGAAAGCCCTCACATGGATTGAATATCATTCAATCTTGACCCTTGTTGAGATTACTCAGTCTCAACCATCCATTGCTCCATTTTTCCTATAAATAGAACTCAAATTCCTCATTTTCAAAGCCTCAAGCATTCTCAAGCATTTAGCATAATCAACTCATATAATTGTTATTTTGGCCTAAAATAAATCATTTTAGTATTATAGCATCTAATATTAGCTTTTATTCATACTTGCATAGCATAGTTTGTAATCATCTACAATCTTGAAACTCCATAAGCATCCATAGTGCAAAAAGCTGCTGAGAGTTAGACTAATTTGGAACTTGGAGAGGAGAGGAACAAAGGAGAAGGAACTAAGAGCATGCTAGAAGGCATTTGGAGATGCCTCATTATACTTGTTTCCCTAGTTAATTATTTTAGCGTGTTTCTAATATCTCTTTGGATATGCCTGCTTAGATTAGTTCTTGGTTGAATAACACTAATGATTTCTTGTGTGTTTTTGTGTGTTATAGGACTATAGGTTCCTATCTAACCTTTGGGTATTTTGCAGTGCATCAGCTGCCATCCAATGTCAACACATACAACAATGAATAAAACTGTGTTTCCTGACCAACAGGTGACTAAAGTCATCACATGAGAAAAGGCAAGTATACCCACTCAGAACTAACATCATGTCAAATAGAACAAGGCAACAATGTATAAGGATAGACCTACTCAAGTGACATAAAGCATAAGAGGTGAGAATGATTGATAAAAAATGAATAGAGCATTCAAAGCAAAATCAACATATAACTATCAGAAAAGTGATTGTAGCAATATTGCAGTCTCAAAATTTGTTGTTCAGATAAATACACAGTGCCTCATAAGGATAAGCTTGTGTTTTGAATTCCCTATACGTTGGAAAATTAAAACAACCATACCTGTAACATCATTCATAAAGTACTTCTAGAAATACAACTATAATAGGGATACATTTCCAAAGTCTTTATGGTGAGAATTCATGATCAATCCCAGATACAAGGAATGCTAGTAGTTACAACCAATAGATACATGAGCATCATGAGTATCAGGGATTACAATGACAAGGACAATGAAAAAATAAATGCCATTCATATCACAGTCATAATACCCTAGGTTAGAACTACATAAAGAGAATATTGAGCAAGCACAAAGGAATCAAGTGTAGACCAATGAGGATATTGACAGTGATATCATTTGCAGCTAATGAACAATATACACATTCATAAGATAGGATGTTGTAGTCCAGAAATGTGGTTTGACAGTGACAAAAATGAAGATGGCATTAGAAAAAAATAAGATATATCATTAATCAATAACATAGATTCATGTTGATCAATCATGTGACAATGCCAAGGATGTCATAGTGATACAACTAAAACTTAGCATGAGGGCACATGAGTGGATTGATTATTATATAAAAGCACTTCTCCCAATGATGCATTGAAGACCTAAGGACAGTAAAAGAAAAATGATAAGACTATATCAGAGTAATGGAGGCAAGTACTTGAAAAGATAAAATGCCTTCTTGATATATTCTTACATCAATATCACTGTCGATATAAGTTTCAAAGACAATAGGTAGATCACTTGAAAGAATAATGATAGTCAAATAAAGAGCATATTATTGTCACAGTTTTTGTATCACTAGTACTAGAACATCATAAAGCCCAGTAGTGTGCACAAAATGGTACGATGCAGGAAGACTAAAGAGATAAAGCCACAGTGTACTAGAATAAACCTGGTAATAAACAACCTTTAAGACTCATAAGCATCAACATGATACAAACCACAGTTATGAATAAGAAATGGTGTCTCTAAAAGCTATAAAACAAGACGATGCAAGCTCATTAGGGTTTTGAAAGATGGAGCTCTTCATGCAATTAAAAGCATCAATACGATAAAACCCTAAAATGCATGTCATGTAGAAAAGTGACAGAGACATAAGGAGGAGAAGCTTCATACCATGATTGAAGATCATTCATCACAACCCTTGACATTCATAGAAGATCTTGTAACAAGCTAAGAAATCAAAGCTTCAAATCCTCATGCATCCAGTTTCAAACCCTAGTCACATGTTGACAAAGAGTTTTCTTCGAGAAGACTAAAAGATGCAAAGTGAAAATAAGATGTTTCTAGGGTTTTTTGCCCTTTTTACTCTGCATGCCCAAAATCCTCCAGATATTTATGGGCTTGTTTTATTTCAAAGCTGCTTTTAATTTTATAGTGGTCGAGTTTTAAACTCCCACTAGGACTTCATGTCCTAAGTCTTGATGACTGTAGGGGGTTCAAAACCCTTTGTTTTTACTAAGTACATGATTTTATTGTATTATTATTATATTTAATTTATTAATAATGGAAAATAATAAAAAGAAATATCTGCACATGCCATTATTAATATAATAATAATTAATTATTTTATTCATATAAATAGTTCAAGTGAAACAAAAGGTAATATAAAGATTATTATAATCTTTATTTAGAATCTTCTATTTACTTAAATAAAATAATTAATTTAAGAGTGGTACTTAAGTTTTTTTGATACATCCATGCATAACTGAAAAATCAAATAAATATTAAAGTGATAGTACAATGAAATCACTTATAATATTTATCATATAAAAATAAGGGGTGAGTTACATATATGTAATAAATATTAAAAGTCCAGTCATTATTGAGTAACTTTAATATTTAGTCTATTTTCCCCTTATACACGCATACATCATACAGTGGGTCGGTTCAACAACACTTTAGAGGTAGTTTCAGATAGTTATTAGCAGATTGAGGCTATTTTGAGAGCCTTTTGGGGTTGCATATTGACTTGAGGGATTTTTGGCAGTATTTTTGTATCTTTTCATTCAGATTTGGCACCTACTTTTCAGGCTTTTTCCTTGTGCTCGGATTTTAGACTAGAGTTCACCTTTTAGGAGTACAGTTCATTCTTTTAGGGTTGCATGCCTTATTATTGTATATAGAGGAAAGCTTGTTAGAAGTTTTCCTCAGTTCTTGCCTTTACTTTTCTCTTGCCTGAAGAGAATTTCAGAGATTTGTAGCTTAGACATTGATATATAGAGATTTGCAGTAGTTTGTTTTTTCAGAGAGATGGTTTTAGAAAGATTCCTTTTATTTGCATAACTTCATAAGTTTTCCTTGATAATTGTGTTTGTTCATGACAGATTTGATAGGAGTATTTTTCTGTTTCATCTGAAACCTTGAATATTTTGTTTCCTTAGTGTGCATGCATCATTACTTCTTTTAGAATCACATGTCTTAGTTTATGTTGCAAATTTTGGTAAATTTGTGTTGACAAATTAACTTTCCTTACAAATTTATTAATTACTTGACCTTTCTGAGAAATTCTCATGTGAGAAGGAAGTTAAGTATTTTGTGTAAGAAAAATTTCTGATAGATTTTTGTGAATCATGATAGTTTTATCATCACAGTTTTGGTGCATCACCTCCTATAATAGTTTTAGTTTAAAGCCAATGCAGTCACTCTTTACTCTTTTCCATACCCATCATTAGTTTTAGGAGGTATTTCAATGGGAGCCAACCCATAACCTGGAGATTCATTTCTCTTTCTTAGTTTACCCACAACTCGAGTTGTGTTTCCATGTTGCATGGGATGTCATAAGCATTGGTACTGATTTACTTTGCAGAAGCAGGTGCATCCTCTGTGAAAACAATTTTTGGCACACCTGGTGGGAATCGTTGAGTTGCTTCAACTCATATGAATACCATTGTTTTTTTTTTTCTGGTACTTAAAACAATTTTTACATCCTTTTGAGGTGAATTTTCAAGTACTCGACGACTTTGAAAATCTAGGAAATCTAATCGGTGTTATTTTTTCATATCCTATGAAATAGACAAGATCAAAACCTGATTCTGTAAAACATGTACAATTTCCAACTATCAATAAGAGGGTTAAAGCACTGCAAATCGCTAATAGTTCTACCAGCCAGGTGAATTCTAAAAATTCCATAAATACAGAAGAAGTTGCAGTCTTTTCAAACCCCTTTTTTGCAGATCAATATGAAGGATTGGATTCTTTAAGTGATCAATCATCAGTTTTGGTAGTGCAACCAATACCACCAGTTCAGTCAGTTCAACCGACTCAAATGGCCCTCAATCCATCAAGAAACCAACCATTTGTGGCATTTAACCAAGGTAATCCTCTAGTTTTGGCTAATTATCATGATATTCCAACTACTGGTATGAACAATTTGCCAAATTTTATTGGAAAAAATCAGGTAACAATAGTTGAAGACATATGGGATATAGCTATTTTGTGTGGAATTCATCAAATCAAACATGAAGATGTAGCAATCGGGCTATTAGCAGCAAGTTTCAGATGGAAAGCATTGGAATGGTTTAGATTATTGCCAGTGGCATCAATTAATTTATGGGATCAGTTGGGAGTTGCTCTAAATCATCACTTTAAAGACAAATCAGATATTTTTTCTGTGATTGAGAATCTTACTACTATCAAGAGAGCACCTTATGAGCACATGACTGACTTCAATGACCACTTCTAGAAGACACTAAATTGCATCCCACAAGAGGTAAGGCCTACAAATGATCATACTTTTATTTATTATTTAAAGGCCTTAAATAATGATATATCTATAATGATTCAATCAATGGGAGGGTTTTCTTTGCCTAATGCCTATGATATAGCTGTGAGGGCTGAGAATAGTTTGATTCAAGCGAGGAAAATATCCCCAAAGCCCTTGATGCCCTTTTTTCTGGAAATACAACCTTATATTCTAGTTGTACCCTTTACCATAGTTGTTGTTTTGTCTTTCAATAATCAGCAGATGCAAAATACTTTGGATGGTTTTGGTAATAAATTGATCAATATTGAAAATAATGTATGACAAAATTCTAAACCCTATTAGCCTCCTTACCAGTAAAATTAGCATAATAGGAAGCCTTATCAGAACATAAATTATAACAATAAGACTAATTAGCCCTATAATCCAAATACTGCCTCAAATTAGAGGGAGATTTCTCTATTTCAAAATAATATGGTTCAGTATGTTGATTGGTGTTTTCCATGTCATCAACTGCATAATCAGTTGACATGCCCTGAGGAAGCTCAGTGTAAGGCTTTAATGCTACAAAACACCTATGGGAATTAGCCTCAACCTCAAGATGAAATTAGTCAAGAAATCAACAAGGTGAGCCTAATATTGCATTATTTAATTGGGAAACTAATGAATTTTATGGCATGAATGGTACTCAAGGACAAAATCAATCTTCTACAACAATAGCATTGAATACTAGATCAAAAGAGAGAGCACTAGATGTCGGACAACAAGTTGTTTTTGTAGGACAGCAAGCTGGTCCTTCCAAACAACTTGCTACTACAGGACAACAAGTTTATACAACATTTCCCGTGACCCCAAATGTTCAAATTTTGTCTAGAGGAATGACCCAACCACTTTAGGCACAAATTCATAAGGTTCATAATATTCCAAGAGTGCAACAAAAGGTTAGTACAACTGTATTTAATAATATGATCAGATGAAGAAAGCACCTATCAATATTACTATGTTTCATGCATTGAAAATTCCTAGGCAAACAAATTTATTACAAGAGGTTATAGCCAAGATTACAATATCTGATGCCGATTTAGATCAGCCTAGTATAGCCCTTGTTGCTAATGGTAAAAAAGTTTAAGTAGCCAAATAAATAAAGCCACCACCTTTCTATGTTACCATAGTGATTTGATAACATCTATTGCATAGCTACATGGTAGATTCATGAGCTAGTAGTTCAATTATGCCCAAGTAGTTAGTTGATCAACTAGGGTTAACAATTGAACGTTTGTCAAAAGGTTTTGTTTAGTTAGATGGGTTATCAATTAAGTCAAGTGGTGTGATTAAGGATCTGCCACTCACATTGCATGCTTGTCCCAATTTTTCAGTTCCTCAAGATATTTATGTGATAGACTTACCAACTTATTTTGGAATATGCTTATCTAGAGACTTTATGGCCAAATTAGGTGGCTATCTATCATTAGACTAGTCTCATATGTTTTTCAGAGCCAGATATGGTACCAAGGTAACCATTAAATCTGAACCATTAGCT
>NC_081406.1:333819618-333874618 GCF_030272615.1 Cryptomeria japonica | reverse complement strand
ACCCTTACTTTTTTAAGAAGATATACAAATTTTCAAATTAAAAAAGATTGGCCTGTATATTTCCGGTTTTTTCTTTTGGTGTGATAGTTAGGTTTGGTGGTATTTTTAAAATTTTTCTGTTTTATATTATATTATGAATGTTTCTTGATATAGCAAAAACTGTGTTGCCTTTTAAAACTTGTTTTTTCATTAACAATTTGATGAATGAAATGTAGAATTAAATCTTGTTTTTCAAAAGAATGAAATAATTAATTATTTATAACTCAAATTTAAAATTAATCAGGGCAACTTTACATCTTGTTTTTCATAAGAATGAAATAATTAATTATTTATAACTCAAATTTTACTGATGAAATAATTAATTGTTTTCTCACTAAATGAAATAATTGATTACTGATGAATGAAATGGAAAGTTTTATCTTTGTGAATTAATAAGGAATATGAAAGTTTCTTTTCTTTTAAATTTTCCCTAAATCAATTCTTGAAATCTCTTCTTGAATCTTCATTCTTCATTTGGTTTCTTAAACTAAGAAATTCATTCTCTATACTAGCTTAAATATAAATATATAGAATAAGTTGAGAGATATCCTTCTAAAGGCATATATTTTTTATTAATTTATCAACATTAAAGTGCAATATTGGATTCGTACATGTTAGATTTAGGATTCCATTTGGTTCAATTCTAGATTTAGAATTATAGTTAGGATTGGAATCAAAATAGTAGGCTTAATTGAATAAGGATTAGGGTTCATTTTGGTTTACTATTAGGGTTAAGATTTGATTTGGTTTAAAATAGTAGGCCTAATTCAATAAGGAATAGGGTTCATTTTGTCTTGTTGTTAGGGTTAAGGTTAGGGTTATAGTTAGGTTTTACGTCATTGTTGGGGCTAGGTCAATGGTTAGGGTTTGAATTTACATCATGTTTAGTATTATGGTTAGCACTAAGATTGTGATTAGGCTAGGATTTAGGGTTTATGGTTAGGATTATGTGTAGGGTCATGGTTTATATCATAGGGCTATGATCTAGGGTTAGGTTATAGTTAGGCTTTACATCATTGTTAGGGTTAAGATTGTCATTAGGCTAGGATTTAGGGTTTATGGTTAGGATTATGTGTAGGGTCATGGTTTATATCATAGGGCTATGATCTAGGGTTAGGATTATAGTTAGGGTTTACATCACTGTTAGGGTTAGGTTAATAATTAGGGTTTGGATTTACTTCATGATTAGGATTAGGGATAGGGTTAAGATTGTGGTTAGGATTTGGATTTATCATTATGGTGAGGATTATGCCTAGGGTTAACGTTGGAGTCAGCATTATAGTTAGGGTTTACATCATTGTTATAGTTAGGTTAATACTTATGGTTTAGATTTACATCATGTTAAGGGTTAAGGTTCTAGCTAGGCTTAATTTTTAGGTATATGATTAGAATTTATATCATAAGGTTAGGGTTAGGGTTAGGGTTAATGACTAGTTTTAGGATTATAGTTAGGGTTTACATCATTTTTAGGGTTAGGTTAATGGATAGGGTTTGGATTTTCATCATGTTTAGTGTTACAGTTAATGTTAAGATTGTGGTGTAGGGTTAGGACCTTTATATCATAGGGTTAGGGTTAGGGTTAGGATTATAAGTAGGGTTTACATCATTGTTAGGGTTAGTTTAATGGTTAGGGTTTGGATAATTTACATCACGATTAGGGTTAGGGTTAAGATTGTGCTTAGGATTAGGATTTACATTTATGGTTAGTTTTATGTTTAGGGTTACAGTTTATAGATCACAGTGTTAGGGTGAGGGTTAGCACAATGGTTGAGGTTATGGTTAAGTTTAAGATTGTGGTTAGGTTTAATATTAAGAATTATGGTTAGGGATATGGCTAGGGTTAGGATTTATATCATAGGATTAGGTTTAGGGTTAGGATTATAGATAGATTTTGCATCATTGTTAGGGTTAGGTTAATGGTTAGAGGTAGGGTCAGGCTTAGGGTTAAGACTCTGTTTAGGCTTCGGATTTATGGTTATGGTTAAGATTATGTGTAGGGTTAGGATGTATATCATAGGGTTATACTCAGGGTTAAGGGTTAGAGTTATAGTTATGGTTTGTATCACTTTTAGGGTTAGGTTAATGGTTAGGGTTTGGATTGCAGTAAGGGTTTATATCATTGTTAGAGTTAGGTTAATGGTTAGGGTCTGGATTAAGGGTTTAAAGTTATGGTTAGGGTTACGATTGTTGTTAGGCTTAGGATTTAGTATTATTGTTATGATTATTTCTAGGTTTAGGGTTTATATCATGGGATTGGGATTAGGGTTAATATTAGGATTTATGATTATGGTTAATATAATGGTTAGGGGTAGGGTCTATATCACAATGTTAGGATCAAGGTTAGGATTGTACTAAGGGTTTACATCATTGTTAGGGTTAGGTTAATGGTTAGGTTCTGGATTTAGGGTTTAAGGTTAGGGTTAGGGTTACGTTTGTTGTTAGGGTTACGATTGTTGTTAGGGTTAGGATTTAGTGTTATTGTTATGATTATTTCTAGGGTTAGGGTTTATATCATGGGATAAGGATCAGGGTTAGGATTAGGATTTGCGATTATGGTTAATATAATGTTTAGGGGTAGGGTTTATATCACAATGTTAGGGTTAGGGTTTATATTAGAGGGTTAGAGTTAGGGTTAAGGATTAGGGTTATGATTATAGTTAGGGTTTACATCCTTGTTAAGGTTAGGCTAATGGCTAGGATTTAGATTTATATCATGGTTAGGATTAAGGTTAGGGAAAGGGTTAAGATTGTGGTTAGGCTTAGGATTTAGGGTTACATTTAGGATTGTGTCTAGGGTTAGGGTTTATATTTATAATTATGGTTATAGATTGAATTTATAGTTGCATCACTTTTTGGGTTAGGTTAATGGTTAGGTTTTGGACTTAGGGTTAAGGTTAGGGTTAGGTTTACAATTGTTGTTAGGATCAGGATTTAGTGTTATTGTTATGATTATTTCCAGGGTTAGGCTTTATATCATTGGTTTAGGATTAGGGTTAGGATTAGGATTTACGATTATGGTTAGTTATGTATTTAGGGTTAGGGTTTATATCACAACGTTAGGATTGGGGTTAAGGATTTAAAGTTTATATTAGAGGGTTAGAGTTACGGTTAAGGGTTAGGGTTAGGATTGTAGTTAGGGTTTACATCATTTTTAGGGTTAGGCTAATGGTTAGTGCTAGGATTTATATCATGGTTAGGGTTAAGGTTAGGGATAGGGTTAAGGTTAGGGATAGGCTTAAGATTAGGGTTACATTGAGGATTATGTCAAGGGTTAAGGTTTATATCATAGCTGTTAAGTGATAGTATTAAGGGTTAGGGTTAGGATTATAGTAAGGGTGAAGTTAGGGTTATATTTAAGTTTAGGGTAAAGTTATGGTTTAGAGTTCAATCTGGTCTAGACTAGAGATATCGTCAAGGTAAGGATTTGATTATGGTAAGGTTTTCATTTTAGGGTTTGTATATTTTTATGTTGTTAAATGAACCAACAAATAGATTTAGAATAAATTTAAAATTAAAACTTATATATCTTTAAATGATTAGAGTATACATTTGAATGTCTATCAAAGCCCAATGGTAGTCAAACCAAAATATTAATTAAGGGTTTAACATTTATGATATAATTTTAAAAATTTAAAAATTATATTGTTAGAGTTAACTTTAAGGTTAGGTTAGGGTTGACAGTCAACTAGAGAGATTAGGTTTAGGGGTTAAGGTTATAGTTAATTAGAGTTTAGATTGAAGGTAAGGCTAGTAGATAATGCATTCATAACACTTATTATCATTTTTTATAAAATATTAAAAGAATCTTTATTATTATGTACTTTTCTTTTAATATTTTGTTTCCTTATTTCAATATTTTTATGAAATAATTGCCTTGAAATTTTGTTCTAATGAAATAAAGACATTTTAAAATAGCTTAAAATCTCTTTTAATTGAAATAATATTTTTGCTATAAATTTAAAATATAGACATTTTAAAATAGTTTTAAGTTTCTTATAATTAAAATTATCTTACTCATAACCTTTATTCTAACCCCAACCCTAACAGTAATTAAGCCAAAATCTTATTTTAATTCTTATCAAACCCTAATGGTGATAAAATCAAATACTTAATTAAGCGTTTAACCTTTATGAAATAATTTGAAAAATTAATAAAATATTTTAAAATTATTTGAATAATAATAAAATTAACAAAGGCTATATCAATATATATTTTATTAATAAATATATTAGATAAATAAGAATAAATAAGCATCATTAATAGTAATTTGATATTTCTATTTTTTCTTATATTTATTTATGTAATACATATTATTTATATATTTTTTAATAAAAGTTAAACTTATATTGTATAACATTAGTAGAAATTAATTGATATTAAATTGTTAGAGTATGCTTTTAGTTGTGAAATTGAAAAATGAAAATAAATCAATCTAAATATATAAACAACATTTCTATTCTACCTTTATTGTTTTTGCTTGAAAATCAATTCAAATTTTAAAATAATTTTTTTTTTAAGTTGTTAAATGAATCAATAATTAGTTTTAGAAATAAATTGAAAACTAAAACTTATATAACTTTCAAGTAGAGTAAGCTTTTATTGTTTAGAAATATAAGAAACATTTCTATTCTACTTTTTCTTTTTGCATGTTTTAGATTTTAAAATTAAAATAAATTCATTATTTTTAATTTTTAAATGAATCAATTATTGCAATTCAAATGAGTATTAAAATTTAAAAGAAGCTATTCATAAAGATAAATATAATGACATATTTTTTCAAGATCCATTTATGTTTAATTGAAAAAATAAAACAAAAACATACGATTCTACCACACATGAAAAACCAAACATTTCATAAAAACCAAATATCATGATCAAGTTGGCTGAAACTCAACTTCTTGACTGGGACTAAGAAGAACAAAGTATTGTTTAATAGCCAAATGCAAAAATATACAATTCATATACTAGTCGCAATCAAAATTCACAAATTCACAAATGCTAAAGAATCCCTCTGCAAACCCAATCCAAATCAACCCTACTTTACCCAACCATTGCTCCAATCTCCTACAATTTCCTTTAATTTTGCAACTCCAACCAAGAAGCCTCTCCTCTCAATTTTTTTTGAGAATAAAAACTTTCATGAACCGTTGCAGAACCAAATCCCGTGAATGGAAACATATTTGAAAATACATGTCAAATTCTTTGAAAACTCCCAAATGTTGACACATAAATTTGTTGCAATTGTAAAAGCCTCTAGGCTTAAAAAACCAAAATCTAAACTAAATATCATGAAGTGGTTGGCTCAAACTCAACTTCTTGAATGGGATTGAGAAGAACAAAATATATATTGTACAGAGTATATTGATCAATTGGAGAAATCTTCTGAAAGTGATGATTACAATAGCCAAATGCACAAATCTATAATTCATATACCAGTCACTCGCAATCACGGGAATAAAATAAGAAAAGAAAATTCACAAATGAACAAATGCTAAAGAATCCCTCTGCAACCCCAATCCATATCAACCCTCCTCTACCCAATCATTTCTCCAATCTCCTACAATTTCCTCCAATCTTCTAACTCCAACCAAGAATCCTCTCCTCTTGAATTTTTTTTAGAATAAAAACATTTATGAACCGTTGCACAACTAACTCCCGAGAATGAAAACATATTTAATTATTAATTAATTAACAAATTTGTATTAGTTGGTTATCCATACAATAATCACATACAAAAATATACACGTCAAATTATTTGAAAACCCTCAAATATTGACACATAAATTTGTTGCCATTATAGAAGCCTCTCGGCTTAATGAAGCCTAATTTAAGTTCTTGTCTTGATCTTCAATCATGACTAGAGGAGCCATTATTCTTTGAAATCTAAGTGATTTGGTGGAATTAATAAACAAGATATACATTTGAAAGCTATCTCTTTCTAATAAAATTTTCTTATTTCCAAACAAAATCACCTATATCTCAAAAAAACAATTCAATAAAAAGAGTATTGAAAATGTCTACATCAACCAAGATTATTGTGAATGTAAATTGAGTGCCAAGCTAACTGAAACTAGGAATCAAAGAGCCCCTCCCAATAAATTACTAAAGAAGATCCATCAAGGGCATCAAAATTGAGTAAGGAGTTACAATAAACACATAGGCATAGGCCTCGCATGAGCAAATTTTCCATATTGGTATTCAAAGAGCCAAAAAGAATTCTAGTGCATATAGATGTATAAATATATTGTAAAAGAGTTAAGGAATTCATTTTTGAGGAATTCAATATTCAAGACCAGCTAGGCTTAATCAGAATTGTTAAAGCACCACATTAAAGAATTTTCGTTCTCAACTTTTAATATTTAATATATAATAATTGAGATCAATATTCAATGGCTCGTGCTCAACCATAGGATGTAGTTTTCTTTTTTAATTTCTACTAAATCAACCAACCATAGTTGTGTAACCCTATTCCTAATACATCAACCCGTAAATAACAGGTCCAAACTAGAATAAATCCTAGAGAAGCAACAACTGTTGATTTTTCCCCTTTCCAACCCCTGTTTATTCTAGTATGTAGATAAATTGCAAATATAATCCAAGTTATTAGTGCCCAAGTCTCTTTTGGATCCCGACTCCAATAGGAGCCCCATACTTCGTTGGCCCATACTGCCCTGGAAAGTATACCTGTAGTCAAAAGAGAAAATCCTAGACCAATGGCACAATAACTCAATTGGTCTAATTGGTTAGTAAATAACCATTTACGATAATTTATAAATGAAAGGCAAAAAGTATGCTTCAATTCTTTTTTTCCTTGGTCGTGTGAATTCCCATTTTTATTGAAGAAAAGAGAATTCTTCACATTAATAAAAATCTTTTGATTTATTTGGGACGTAATAACCAAAAAAGCTATCGATGATAGGGATCCACATAAAAGAGTTGCATAACTAAGAAATATCATACTTACATGCATCATTAACCAATGAGATTGTAAAGCGGATACTAACATTGCAAATTGCTGCATTTTATCCGGAAGACCTAAAGTAGCAAAACCATGAGTTAACATAGCACTTGGCATGGTGATTGCACCTAACCACCAAGAATCCTGGCCCCGTACTTCTATAACTATATGAATCATGGAGGAAGTCCATGAAAGGAACATGAATGACTCATACAAATTACTTAACGGTAAATGTCCTGAATAGAGTGAACGAGTAACTAATACTCCCGTTATACAAATACATGTCACTATCATGCCCTTTCCTCCCGAATTACTTAGTTCTTCACTTTTATAAACTAAGGTTCCTAATAAATGAGAGTGACAACAAAAGTAAGAGAAAAAGAGACATGAGCTAATATATGTTCTAGAGTTATAAATATCACAATAAACCCATTTATTTTATTTAATATAGGATTCCTTTTGTAAGAGAAAGATAAAATCGATTGATATGTCATCAATTATATTAACATAGATCGAACAATGATAGTAATTTACTATATAGGTACTCCATACATTTTTTTTAATATATATATATATATATGTGTGTGTGTGTGTGTGTGTGTGTGTGTGGGTGGGTGGGTGGGTGGAAGGGATTGAAACCATAGTATCTTATTAACAAGAATGCCGCCACTCAGATTCAAACATAGATTCTCTAGCACTGCTTCCTAAGAGCAGCGTGTCTACCGATTTAACCATGGCGGCTTGATATTTTTTAGCTACTATATTAGACTATTTTTCCTGAAATTATCAATACAAATATTTAGAGAAGAGTATTTTTTCTATTCAATGTTCGAATTGACATTAAATAGAAAAATGCAATGTTGGTTGTTATAACGGAGTATAGTGCAGTTTGGTAGCATGCCATGTTGGGGTGGTGGAGGTCATGGGTTCAAATCCTATTTCTCTGAAAGCAATGGTAAACAAGATCGTGTAGATCTATTCTATTATTGAACATTAATATATTCTTATTCCTCCCGAAGGTTAATACGGGAGATGCATTTATTTGCATGTTCCTACAGAAGCAACACAACTTATTAGTAATAAATTTGTAAAGGAATTTAAGTAACTTGGTAAATACAAAAAAATATTTTTATCTTCCAAAAAAAAAAAGAAAAAATAGACTAAAATGCTAACTTAAAACAATCTTTAACTGTATAAACAAATTTAGAAGCTAAATGATGTAATTTAAACTTTAGCCAATCAGGAATCCCAAAATAGAGTCCACAATTTTTGCCTAGTGGCACAAAAATCCCCTTGATGCTATAAACTGCCCAACAAGACTTGCCAAAATTCTTTACTTTTCTGCCACCGAGTCGGTTCATATTTGTCTAAATAACATATAGTTTCTTCTAGCTTAGTTATAATTTTAGAACAAACGGTTCTTATCCATTTCTTTTTTGAAAGAGATCTCATTCTTTTATTTTTTGAAAGATAATTTTTCAATTTTGTTAGAAGTTTTCTAAGATTTTTTCTTATCATTTCATTTTTTAGAACAAAATCTCTACTTTTTGTTATAAATTTTATAAGTTTATCCCTAAAAGAACTTATCAATTTTAGAAGACAATCTCTACTTTCCGTTATAAATTTTATAAGTTTATCCCTAAAAGAACTTATCAATTTTAGAAGAGAATCTCTACTTTCCGTTATAAATTTTATAAGTTTATCCCTAAAAGAACTTATCAATTTTCTCATTTTTGTAACAAGTTCATTGCACGAAGAGCGGCCAGAAGGAAAAGACGAACTTATGCTACAAAAATTATTCTTTTTTTGTAGCTCTACCTGGTTTATAGGTTCATTTTGTCCAAAAATAGATTAACGCTTTCTATCCAATAAACTATTGGTCCAATTTGTCAAATTTTGAAGAATCTCTCTTATTGAAACAAAAATTTGTTTTATAAAATAAAAACTATTTTCCATATGTTCCCAATGATCTATTTTGGGATACATGCGTACCCTCAACATAACAGATCGACTACCATTATGAGTATTCGACTAGAATCGATTCATGCAAATTAAATCCTCTACTCGATAACGAGGCCAAAGAAAACGTGTCTTTTTTTTGTCATGTATCTATGCAAAGAGGTTCTTCTTTTTTTATGAGACCTTCGTCAATTAGTATCTCTTTACTCTTTAATCCTATACTTTGATCTATAGGGGTTTCTAGATTCAAAAGATTCAAAATTAAAAATTCTCTACGACGTCTTGGAAGAAGAATATCTTTGAAAATAAAAGAACTTGAATTTTTTTAATTCACATCCTCAATAGTTTTTCTTTTTCTTCGTCATTGAGATCTATCAAAAATATTTACATTTATTCTCTTCTTCTTTAGTTTTAAGAAGAGGCTTGTGATTTTGCATATCAAAAATCAGTCATTAAAGTACCCTGGTACAAGTGGCATAGATCTTCGCCTTTCATCGGTAAAAATTCTAAAAAAATCATTCTTGTTATCCTAGAAGCAACTCTTGAGATACAAAATAGTTTCCAATAAATCCAAGTTCCACTCTCCGTTTTCCAAATAGGGCGTAGTTAGCTGGGCTACAACAACTTCATTACCAAGTTTCTTTTTATCTAGTAAACGAGACGCATTTCTGCCCTTGGAAACCCAAGGAGCAAGTGGCAGTTTTTTGAGCATGTATTTGGTTTTCCAAATGCAAATATTTTTCACCATTTCTTGATACGACAATTTATCCACTTTTTCTTTAGTTTAACTCCCCTTTGGGGGTTTTCTTCTTTCCCCCCTTCCTTTTCAAAGCGTTTTCAACCCCTTGGATCTTTGATTTCTCGTTTATTTTCTCCTTTAGCTATGTTTTTGGTTTCTGATGTGATGCCTACCTTTTTATTTTTATTATCAAATCCAGAATCCAATTTTAATTTCAACTCATCCCATCCCTTCTTATCACCTTGAGAATTTTTCTTTGCATCGCATTTGAAAATAAGTTTTTTGATTGCTATTCGCAGTTTCTCTTTCTCTGTATTTATCTTATCACAATTTCTTTTACGATGATAAATATTTCTAAAGTCTCGAACTATAAATTCATTTATTTTCTTTGCAAGTTTAAAATCTTGACGAAGTTTTTTTTTGAGTTCATTTTTTTCTTCTTTTTCTTTCTATTGTCTACGTTTTTCATCTTGTCGAGTAGCCTGTCTTTCAAGCTGTCTAAATTTTATGTCTTTTTTGTGCTCTTGGAACCTTTTATTTAGTTCTTCCATTCTCTCTAAGCATTTCTGCTCATCTTCTAGCTTGAAAGCATTTTCAGGTTCTTCACTTCTTCTGGAGTAGTCGCCAATATTAATTTTTGCAATCTCTGCTCTTTCGTATTTTGTCTTTCTTGTTTTCATTGTCTTCTTTCCTCTTTTATTTTTCAAAGTTCTGTGAGTTTATTCCTTTTAAATCATCCTCTCTCTTCTTGAGACTTTCCATTACATAAGAATCGACATCAAAATCTTGCGCTATTTGAATTTCCCTGAATTCCCACATGTGTTTGATGTGTTTTCTGATTATATCCGGAGGAAAAAGGTCATCAAGGTTTGAGGCTTTTTCAGTTTTTTTTCTTATATCTAGAAACAACCAACAATTGGAATTTGTAATACGAGTTCTTCTTAGTTGTTGAGTAATCAGAATTGTTCTTTTTCGAAGAATTGAAATTATTTTTCCTCTTCTTCTTGGAGTACTCAAGATTCTTCATTTGTTGAAAATTGGTAATAGCTTGATAATCTGGTTCTAGTATGTATTGAATTGCAGGTCCGTGATTATCTTCTTTCGAATGATCCAGATAACTATAAGAGAAAAGCTCATATCTGTGATGCTTGATGCGGTTTTTTAACCGCCTCAAAAAATACGCGAAGTGTTTTTCTCCCAAAAAGGATGCACACTCATTCCACCCGAATCGACTACTAATATTTTTAAAATTTTTCTGCAGCATTATTTTGTAGCCACCACACCATTTCAACCACTGCTTCCAATCCTTAGCAGTCAACTCTCGAGGATCATTACCATTCAATAGTCCATGCGAATCCAAAAAGTCCTTGACATTTTGTTTGATGAAAGGATATGATGCTCTGGATTTTAATAAATCTTTCGCATAGGAGCCTCTCATGGTTATTACTTGTTTTCATATGTTTTTAAATACATATGCTTGAGATATTTTGGGGGTTTCCTTCTTTTTGATAGAAGGGTTTATATTTCAATTTGGATTGAATCTTTTTTGAATTGCCTCAATATTTCTACTCACTTGGACGTAATATTGTAAATTTGACTTGATGAGAGTCAAAATACTTATTTTGAGACCAATAAGTGCTAATTTTGCCTTTAAATGAAAAAAAATCATAAAGTAAGACATTTTCTTCCTAATGAATCAAACACTCTTGTTTTGGAAAATAGAACCAATTTTTTTGATTCGAATTAACCCTTTTTTCAATCTGGATTTTATGTCAGAAGAAAGTTTATTCATTTGATTTTTGAAGTTAACTCACAATTTATTATGAATATCTCAATTCAACAAACATTCTTCATTCATCTTCTTGATTCTCTCATTCATTGTAACTGTCCAATTGTCTGGATCTGCGAGATCCAAATCTGTTTTGATCTGCATTGAAAATGGTTCTAATAAATCTTCCATGATTTCCAAAGAAAATTGAATATTTGATGTAGGGGTGGTCCTAATCATTATAGGAGGCTCGTCATTCATTTGAATATTTTTTGTCCCAATATCTAGCTGAATGTTGATCTTTATCTTTACTCTTTCTGAGCAAAGGAGTTCTATCCATTGGTGGATAGGGTTCATCTATTCAATAATAGGATGGATCCTTTTGATAATAGATTTTGCCCGATGAGATGTAGAATTAAAAATCCATTCGCCAATAGGTCTCCAAAAAGAAGGAACTTTTGTTGGATTACTGAAAGGCAGTTCATTTTCTGTTCCATACAAGAATAAAAAACTAGTTGTTTTATTGTCAGTGTCAGTAGATTGGGGGGTGGATTCATACTGAGGTCTCAAGCAAAAAGGGTATACAATATTTATTTGAATACCTTATTTTAGGTATTCTTTCATCCCATCTTTGGGCACATCGATGTCCATCAATTCATATCCATCGCAATTACATTTAATATAAAATTCCCTATTCAAATTGGACAAATCCCGCTCCCATTCGGGGGCCTGAAATAATAAAACACGAACAACGTTTTTGGCTATTATTAATGAAGGGAAATATAATCTTTTTCGAAGATATGTATGTGTGAATAAAACACCCACTCTGAGATAATGAAGCAATTTTCAATCGAAGCCCTGCTCTATTTGACGGTGATGATTTTCCTTTCTCGTTTGCTTTCGATCCTGATATTTGTCAAAATATATTATGAGTCTTGAAATCAAAATATCTTTTTTGATTTGGCTTGCGACTTGGGCTTTGCATCATTTCTTTTAGTCTCTCAAAAAGACTCGATTGTGGTCTGGGTATCCAATTGTTGACCACTAATACTTTTCATCTTTGAGAACGGACAACTCCTTTGACTAAAAATCTACGAAAAATCTCCTTCATAAGGATAACTAAAGACATGTATATCTTTAGTTACGAGGTCCTCCTTTGCTTCGTCCTCCCCATCGTTCATTATTCCTTGTTCTGGTATTTGCTCTTATTCTTCTGATTGTTGTTTCTCATCTTTGAACCATTGAAAGAAGCCTTTCAAAATTCCTTCTTCATTCTTTTTTTGTTCATCTTCAAGCTCTAGTTCTTTTATTTTATCAAAGGGTTTAATAACAATTAGATGCCAAGCCCTTTTTGGATGAGTTTCTAGACAATCTTTGACACACATAGTATCACAAATTCTTGATATTATGGTTGAGGGCCATTTAGGCACAATGCACCTATTAAAGTCTTGGATTCAAGGTTCATAATCATTAACAACCTCTTTCTCCTTCAATTCCATGAATTTGAGATAAAGGGCATAGAAATCAAAAAAATATTGAAAATCTTGGTCAAGTTTCTTTTTGTTTTTCTTTTTAACATTGCTCTTTTTAGAAGGAAGATCCTTATCCGAAATTTCCCGAGGAATATTTTTAGTATCTATACATACCAAATAATTTGGTAGTTCATCTGAGCTCATTAAAAAAAATCGCTCATAAAATAAAGCCCGCTTTGTAGGAAGAATGTTAAGAAGCAATTTTGATTTCATACTGGTGGTTTCAAGTAAAATCTGCAATAAATATTGAATGAATATTTTTTTATTGCAAGAAGCGATTTCTTTTTCTATCCGTCTGGTTAGAGGCATCGGTCCCAATGTTTTAAACACATATTTGGTTGAATCTTTCAGATAAACAACTTCAAATCTTGACAATAAATTTGTCAATGAAGCGTCTTCCAAGAATTTCCTTTTTTCCTATTCTTCTAATAAGAAGATATGAATTTGATTGAGCCACCATTTGGAAATAATTTTTATTTTTTCGTTCATGGTTGAACGATTTTCTCCTTATTTTCTGGTCGAATTAAGGAAATTCGATCAAGTTGGTTGGTAGAATCATGGACGTTTTTCTATAATTGCTCGGTAGAATCATCTGGAGGTAGCATTGACAGTGATTTAAATTGATTCATCGACCTGCGGAATGGCCCACTCAGTAAAGGATCGTGTATTTCCAGAAGATAATTTCCATCTTTAGTTCTAGAAAATCTCATTTTTTTCTATCACATCTACAAGAGGGGATCCATTGCTTAGAGCTCTCACTCAATATTCAAGTACGAGTGCTAGGAAGCTTTTTTAATTTCATTTTGATGATATCCATTCAAAAAGGTGATCCTGATTTTGATCAAGACTTTGATTGCCAAGGTTGCCCATTTTGGCAAAGAAAGACATATTGGGTGGAGCTGTGAAAGATAGTCTTTGATGCCCATGACTGAGACAAGCATCAAAGAAATATTCAGCAACTTGGCTCTTCACAGGGCCATGCAGAATGAAATTTCCTATACCCACGTATCGGGAGGGTACATTGAATCGGTTATAATAAAAAAATAGTAATGGCCACAGTTTTATTAATATGTTAGATAAAACCAAATATGTATCAGTTTCTTTGTTCAGTTCTTTTAAGGATATCACCTTTACCATTTTGTGACAAATGGAAGAAAGAGAAACATTTTTATCAACAAAATCTTTAATTTTTTTTTCTTCTTTGAAGTTTTTTTTGTTTATAATCATTTTTATAAGATTTTTTTTTTAATTGAGTTCTTCCGAAGTTTCGTCAAATTCTTCTAGAGGGCCCTAAAGAAAGGCTAGATTATCTACATATTTCATCATGAAAAGTGAAATATTTTTCCCATAACATGCCAGCATAAAGTAACCAAAGAAAATTACTTGAAAAGTGAAAGTGTAAAGATGTCTCCTTTTACCCAGTTTTAAAGGTGAATCGCCTTCGACACGTAAACAAAAGAGGTTCACGACTCAGTCAAAATGCGAAAAAGGGACATGCATCTCAACTAATTTTCTAAGTAGCAATCTACTCGATCTACTCAATTACTTTGTTATTCATTTGCAAATGGGAATAATATAATAAATTCTAAAGCCACCACTATTCCAAATTATGAATATAAAATAAATGACAATAAAAAATAGATGTAAACTTATAGGTTATACTTTTAAACAAGGACACATGAAATACATCATGGATATAACTCAAACCTAAAGATAATATTGACTACTATATTATAAAATTCATCTCTTCAATCACACCAAAACACTCTACATGATAATGCTATTTAATATACTTTTCCAAAAGATATCGAATAGTTGTGTAGCTTCAGTCTCTAGAAGACTTTACTTGAATCATTAATCTTTTTAGGAGTCTAGTTTCTATATGTATAGATTTATTATGAATATATTCTCCCACCCTTAAAATTTCCTCCTACCTCTTTTAAGCATCATTTGATTAACTTCACCATATCTTCAATATTTTTCAACATCTTGGGACAGATCATCGCTCTTAAGTTTCCAAACTTGAGGGAGTCCATTTTCTCTTAAGTTTCCAAACTTGAAGGAGTCCTTTTTTTTTAACAATGCATCAGATTTGCATTCCTAACAATGATTGGTAGGAGATATTGTAACTAAAATATATCAATGACAAGTATTTATCTCACTTAGATAGTTGATCCGTACAATACATTCACAACAAGTACTCAATTGTCTAGTTTATTCTTCATTTTCTACTAGTGTTGGTTGAAAATTTTGTAAAATCAATAAGTTTACCAAATTGTGGTTTCAAGCACAATGTGTGAGATTGAATCTCTCCTAATTTTAATGGAAGACTCACCCTTTAACTTACTACTTTATCTTTCGAAAATACAATATAGGGTAAAAGTATGAATCTATATTGCAATTGGGGCTAACCTAAGAGATTCAATCGGAATGGTTCCAACCGGTCGGAACGCATCTGACTAGACCAATGTGGTAGCCACGAAGCATTGTCATGGCAACAGGGTTCTGACCGGACACCCTTGCCCTATATAAGCTGCAAAACAAACATAGCCCCTCATTTGGCATTGAGAGGCTTACTAAGCAACGAGCAAGGAGAGCATAGGAGCAGGGATCCGTCTAGAGAGTTTTTTAGTGGCGAATCTTCACCAATTGGCAAATTTTGCGATTTCATTTTTCAGGAAATGGCGAATAGTCTAGGGCAACACAATGGTCAAATCGCCCAGAATTTAGATTAACGGTCTACTCTATTCTAGCTTCGCCATTGACCACATACCATTCCACATGGATGTCTATAATATTTGCCTGGAATCACTCAGATGTGGGTATTAGATCACTTTCGTTATTCGTCATAAATAGCAAAATGACCCTGTACCTAGGACCTATTTCGCCAATGGTAAATTAAATCTTCATTGCACATGTTGTTCCATTTCGCCTATTGTTAAATTTCACATTAAGCATAATGAGGCCCAATTCGCCAATATCAATTAAAACATTATGAACATTCAAGGACCCATTTTGCCCCGCTTAAATCAAGATGCATTTTGAAAAGTCTGCGGAATTTCCCAAAAATGCAATCATGGATTGATATAAATACAATTGAAAGTTTGAAACACTCTTTTTTACAATTTGTGCGTGTCTGATTAGTAAATTTGGTTGCTCTTGATTTGCATTCCGCAATTTGAGTTGGAACATTGAAGTTGATTGTAGGGCAGAGGGCCGAAGTTACAATCCTGCAACATAGGCCCATGCATCCCTGATTCCCAATTCAAAGAATTGAGAAGGAATAAAGGTGAGTAATCATTTCTTCATACTTGATAGCATTAGTTTTAATTCATAGTGAGAGGTCAAGACTCAAGATGTCAGACATGGGTGAGACTTATCAGGGTGGTGAAGAGATTGAGATGTTAAACAAGGGTGAGACTAAGACTCCTCAGGGTGGTGAAGGGATTGGAATGTAAGACAAGGGTAAGACTCCTCAGGGTGGTGAAACTGAAGGGATTGGGAGGCCATCAAAATGCCCAAAACTTAAAGATACTACCATAAAGCCTTACTTTGGAATTGGCAAAGTTTCTTGTCCATCAACTTTTGCAGTTGCAAAAGCCATTCACAGTAGCTCACCACCACCATAAGGTGAGATTGTCATTGAGTTAAATGCATCGAATGAGGATGACAATACCTGCATGACACCAGTAGTAAGATGGAAATCAAAGGAAGAATGTCTTCATGTTAAGTATGCCATAGAATGTGAAGAGCATAACCACAAAATGACACTGTTTGGTAATAGTGGAAATACAATCAAGGCTAGGCTTGAACATGCAATGAAAGATGCAAACCTGGCAAAGACTGTTCAGATGAGTGTTATTTTTCATATTCTTTCGAGAGGGCATCCTATGAAAGATTTTCTAGAATATAATAATTTATTATCTTCTTTGAATGTTCCTCACTATCCTATGTCACATTGGTGAATAAACGCTAGATGGGAAATGGAAAACTATCTCGCTGAGGTGGAAAAGAAAAATTTACAGGAGAGTGTACAAGAGTCAAAATTCATTTCATTATCCATAGATGAAGTTACTATGGTAGATAACATTGCTTTGGTCTGTATGCATGTGTATACCATAAAAGAACACGTCCGCCGAGCTCATCTACTCTATGTTCGTAAAATGAGGGGCAATTCAACAGCATAAAATTTATATTTGGAAGTTAAGAAAACTTTGAATGAAATTGCTGGTATGGATGACTTGACAATTGCCAAGAAGTTGGTGTGTGTTGGAGCTGATGGAGTTGCAGTAATGCAAGGTCAAAGGACCGGTCTTTGCACAATATTGTAAACTAGTATTGCACCATACATGCTTGAGATTCACTGGATGGCCCATCGAATGAATTTATCATATAGAATTGTAAGCAATTTCCCTACAGTGTCAAAAGTTGAAGATCTAGTCCATCAACTCCACTCATACTTCTGTCGAAGTCCTAAATGTTTTGCAGAATTTCAGCTTTTTGCTGAGGGAGTAATAACAAGAAACAAGCTTCTCAAGGATGTTGAGACCAGATGGATCTCCTTGCATGGACCGGCGGAACAAGTTCTGAAAGAATATCAATCCTTGATCAGACTAATGTACGAGCAACACCTCACAGTAGACAAATATCTTGATGTCTTACATAAGTTAAGTGATATAGAGACTTTGTTAACTTTAGCTAGTCTTCTTCCCATACTGGATTCAATGAACAAATTTGTTAAGAAAGCCCAAGACAAAACTATGTATATCAATGAGTATAGAACTCTACATAAAATGACATGCTTGGGCTTGGATGGTCTATATTAAGATCTAATAGGGTGAAGCCCAAATTTTTTTAGGTACCAGATAATTATAGATTTGAATCATGCTGAATTTTTTTTACATTTCAATTCAATAAATGAGTTATGTGTCTTTGCAAAAGGATTTCATATGCCAATGCACCAATCTGAGACGAGCAAGCGAGGCAGAGCAATACCAGTTAAAAGGAATATTTTGACAGGATTGTTAAATCTGTTAGTGATAATTTGAAGTCTATTGCATACGAACTTTCAACTGAGATTCGTGAAAAATTCCCTAGAGAAGAAATACTTGAAGCCACGGGTTGTGGGTATCCTCAATTTTGGCATTCAATTGGAGATAATCCAAATGATGCAAAGGTTTTTCACAAAAAACTAGAGGAATTGATATTGACATTTTCAAAAGATGCATATTGCAATGGACAACTAATAGAAAGAATTTTAAATTCAGATTATCTTAAAAAACAATGTAAATGCTCTACATTGTGTATGAAACAGTAGTTGGATAACTTGGAGAATCTTTTTGAACTTGGATCAATCACAAGGGTTTGGAAAAGGATAGATCAGAGTGAAGTATTACATAATGCAATACCAGAATATTTCAAACTTGTTGATTTATGTAAAATAATGATATTGGGGTCGGTGGAAGATGAGAGATTTTTTAGTGCATTAGGGATTTTTAAATCAAAGATTAGACAAATGATGGATCGCAGACTTAGAGTCAACATGAAGACGAAGAAATTTTTGAATACCCGACTCAAAATGAAGATGAACCTGTTAGTACTAGTCATTTTCAGGATCTTGAGTCCATTTGGGATATAGAAGCCCCAGATTGAGTCACTGTAGTGAATTAGCAGTCAGTTTATAGGTATTTATACTACATTTCTTGAGTCATATTACAATTTTCAATAATATAGTTGTCATTGATGATTTTTGATATTGTATTTCTTGAATTTGTCAATCAGAACAAATACTTATTTCATATTTTTAATTATGAATTTGAATTATTAGTAAACAATAGAATTTAGTTTCTAAATTATTAGTAAACAATTGAATTATTAGTAAATTGGTTCCACATTATGTTGAACATGAAATGCAACAATTTGTGTCACAAGATCCATTACATTATTTATATTGCATAATTGTTAGAACATTTCTACTATTCTATAGTAAATGCTTAACATGATGTTAAAACAACAGTTTTTCCATTTTTCCAAAATGCCAACTCCTGTTAGGAATGCAAAATTTTTGGCTAAGTCATGTCGAGCTTCGATTCATGTCGTGGGTTTATCCTTTGGTTTTATGGAAGTATCTTTTCATGGTTTCTGGTCATGTTCATGATGATTAGGGTTTTGTGTTTGTTTTTTGTCTTAGTTGGCTAGTAAACCGAAGTTGTCGTGCATTGAAAATCTGAGTTGTCCTCTCTTTATTTGTCCATGTCAATGTCAAGTATGGTCAGAGAGTTGGTCAGATAATAAGACATGTTTAATGTTTCATCAATAACTCGTAGATAAATTTCATGTTTAACAATTTAAGTGGTGAGTTAGCGAGTGTAGGTTTGTGTTTAAATCACGAGGTCTCTATCTTTTTGGGTGTTGGTATTTTATGTTAGCGAGATGGCGATTGTTAATGAAATTTCTTTGGTCATGAGGTCTCGAGTTGGTTTGATTTCATGCATTATAGCTGTGAGAGTTAGAGAGTAAGTCATTAATGGACATGATGTGCCAGTGCTTGCGCCTATTTATGAAGGTAACATAAAACATTGGAGAGTGAGCGACTATCGATTTTTGTTGGTGCTCGCTGGGTCGCTGTGGTTAAGAAATAAATAGTTTGAGATTTTATGGTTATCGCTAGCTTGCAGGTCCTTTGTCATCAAGTCAGTTTAAGTCATGAGATTGCGAGTACTGGGAGATTTTAGTTGTCGCTACCTCGCAAGATGTTTTGCATTTGACCTTTTTATGTTGCGAGATTGTGACTGAGTGTGATTTTATGTCATCTCAAGGTCGCGACGTGTTTGCAGTTAAGTCATTTTAATTTTTGATCATGTGATGTGGTTGGTACCACATCTTAGGTGGTTTGGTTGCTTGCTCATAGGTTTTGAAGTTGTTTAGCATTTTATGTTGCAATCTGGCAACAAGTAATTTTTGGTCTGATTTTGTGGTCATAGCATGCTCGTGGGTTTGTAAGTCTTAAGTCAAAAAGTGTTACGAGAATCCGATGGTGTTTAAGTGTCTTGTTATTGTAATGCCCCGCCAGGAAACCCCGAAGGGATTAAGCCAAAACACAAGAATAGAGTGCAATTTTTTATTTTTTTTAAAGTTACACCACATAAGATGCAACAAGATATCGAAGATTCAGATTACATAGCGGAAGACATCAACTAACACCTAAAGAGTTTCCCAACGAGATTACTTAAATTTCACAATTCACTTAACTCACACAATTAATCCAAAAGCTGAATATCTTAAAACGAGATAATTCATAATCAGGATAATTCCTTTCAAAAGAGGGAAATATAAATCGCAAGCGAAGATTCATCATTAAGATTCATTCACAATCTTCATTCAAGCTTTTCATTAAAAATACAAGCCATACATCTAACATTTCAATACACTAGAATTTCATCATAACATATGAGATCTTTTCAAGCATATTTAATTTCCTTAACAACGACTGAGTATAATTCATTACTCTAAGTTACATTCTTTCATACTCCAATTTATTGCATTTTACGGACGATTGCATACTAGCATCTACGATAAATCTCATCTATACCATTTACGCATTCGATCAATCATGGCATTCAAGAAGGAACTGAATATAAGCATATATAGTTAATTTCCATTTATCCACTTAACCATTTTAACATAAGCTAAACATACATGATAAAGATGAATAAAGGAAACATGAGAGAATACATCACATAACACCATAATGATCTCGGAGTTCACCCCTAAAGGGCTACATCTCCGGGTCTGCGCAACTGCAAGACCCCTCTGATAAAATAATAAGGGTTAAGAGTACAAGAGGTTACACTATACCATCCAGCCATCAAGGCGATACATAAACAGTATACAACGACCGCATCGGCCAATTAATACATAAATGATCCTTGAAAAGAACAGGATCCAGCTGAACATAATCAAAGCTAAAACACGAGGTCCATGAGAGCATCCATAAAACTGAGCCATCACCACCCAAGGTCTAACATGAAACCGACACTCACAAGGGCAGAGACAAAAGGACGACTCACAAAGGTACTCCTAACAGGACAAAACGACACACACTAGCGAACGTAGGGACAAGTGTCATCACACGACCTGGTATGGATACCATGGCAAGTCTTCATAGGTCCCGGCCCCATACACTGGGTCACCCTGGCAACCTAATCCAAGCTTCCGGCCCATCCAAGCCTCATGTGGACCCACACACCCTCTCGTGATGACAAGGATGGTGGTTTGCCATTTCAGGCCTTCTCACAGCATGTCGAATCTATGATAGCACTCGTCCCATGTGTGAGGCACAATTATCTTAATTAGAGATTATATTCTAATCTACTTAGGTTATCACTTATTAGACTCACTTTCGACGGGTTACCCAGCAGCCACTTTGGGCGCGGCCCCCAATCGAAAGCCACTTTCCCATACAACACTAGACTATACTCAAACGAACTCAAAACCAAGGAATACACATGGTCAGACGAACGGAGTTCAAGAAGGAGAAACAATCATCAAGTCAAACACGACTCATAGATGAACACTTACTGACGGTACTCTAACTAGAGACCTGACAAACTAAGGTCAACCATGAATCATCATTCAACTCACACACAAGGAGGATATGACCAACCATGACAACATCACAATACAACAGTCAACTCGGAAATCGAGGACTGAAGCAGGTACCCCAAATCAATCCATACGACAGGGTCCTACTAAACAAAGCAAAACATGCCATTTCATAATTAAAGGCGAATATAGAAATTAAACTCGCAAGGCAATAATCAGAAAAGACAATATTCCTCAATTGATTTAAACATTAAAATCGATCAAGTTTTCTACATGATCTAAAAACAGGTTACAGTTATCTACCTCATCAAGGGATAATTTGTTCTTGGTTTTCTAACTCCTAAGGTTCAAAGCATCGAACAGGCATATAAAGCCATAAAGAGTTTTTAAACCAATTCATATTAATAAATCTCAGACAACCATTAATCAACTAAAATAAGATATTTAATCTCCAACAAAACATCATAGACATACTGGTTCAAAATCAATCTCTACAGATTCGTAATTTTCAATCCCAGATGCATTATACGGATTACGGAAATAAAAATGTAGAAAGAGAATCTAAGGAAGATAATCATTCCCAAAAGCACATCGTTTCAGTTTCTAATGATCAATGTTTAATTATTCATTTCTAACCTTTCCAGATGACTTATACCCTTAAACTCTTCAAACAATATAAATCTAGGAATAAAGTACGTTTTACCTCCCAAAAGATTATCCAACATAAACATATTTTATCTTCTCAAACTACACACCATTAAAATTATGCCTTGCATAATAACTACTAAAAAAAATAATTCATCAACAAATACATTCATGACCCATTTTCATCATCAAGACTTAATTAAAAATCTTCATTAAATAATATTAAAACATTATATATTTTTTTTTCTTTTAAAAAAAAATACATAAAAAAAAAACATTGTTAAAAACTAATTTTTTTTTAAAAAAACATTTTAAAAAGGGTGCTAGGGCGGGCCCACCTCCCAATGGCAAAGGCTGGGCGCCCAAACCCTAGCTGGGGAAGGCCTCGCGTAGGCGGCGCCACGGCGGTGCCCGCAGGTGCCGCGGTGCCTTGCGGCCACCGCGGCCCCTGCGGCCACCGCCGTGAGCGCAGGCGCTGCGGCAACAAACCGTCTGCGAGCACGTTACGAGCACGGGGGAGGAGAACCAGCGGGGGAGCGAGCGGGGGAGAGGGGAGAGGGAGCGGGTGGAGCTCCGCTCCCCGCCTCCAAACCCCAAACCCACGGGTTTAAAAAAAATAAACACGCCCCCTCCGAAAATAATAAAAACGCCCAGTCCAACAAAACAAAAAAAAACGTTTTAAATCTTAATTCGAACACACAGTCCGAACTTCATCAAACGTCCATCACAAATTTGGTAATGAATATAAGTTTCGATTCAATGAAAATTCGTTTTAAAAAGGGACTGGTTCGGTTCAAACGAACTGGGTTTACTATCATATTTCTTGATGGTTGGCTCATTCCATTCAAACATCAAAGGGTTTCAAACGCCCAAAAAGCAAAGAGGGATAAACAACACCTCAAGAACACTTCCAGCCAAGCTGGTTAATCTACCAAATCAATTCATAAACATGGCATTCGATGGAGAATCTAAAACCAAGTTAAAACCCCCATTTTCATTTTAACCAAAAACTAAAAATGAGAGTTGGATCCTACCTGATCTCGTGTTCCTGGCAAGATCGGCTGAAGAATCCCAATCTCAGCTGCCAAGCCTCCAATTTTCCATCTCCAATCCAAAACTTCTCCAAAAATGTCCCTCCTTCCATTTTTCCCCAAATTTGGGTTATATGGAAGAGTTGACCCAAAAATTTCTATTTTTGGAATAAAAATCTTTATTTACAAATAATTCACAAATTCATCCTTTCTAACTTATCACAACAATTTAACTTGCTTTCCAAACCAAAAATCGATTTCTTTCATTTAATCAAATTTAACCTTTCAGATTATAAACGCCAACAGAATGCAATAGAATCTATTGAAATTTAAATACAAAACTTTTCTTTTCAACAGCATATATAAATGCATTTAATATTCGAAAACAGACATTAAATCAAATTCACTCCCAATTTAAAATAAGCAATCCATTAACAACGAAAATCGCATAACGAATTCTCAATCAATTTAATCCATTAATCATCAATGCAAAAATGCATATTTAATCAAGATAATTACTAAGGACTAATTAATCAAATTAACCAAACACACCAAGCACGCAAATCGAGAATGCCAACCAAACAGACGACTCGCAAACCCAACAAAAAGGGATTACCGACGACGACTGGAGATGCTCACTGGAGCACGACTAAGGTCGACTAGGGTCTTACGACCACCTAATCCAACTCTAAGGATTAACAGAGGTACATTCAAACCTGCACATCTAGGTGAAGACGAACCTCACACTCATGCGACTTCGTACCTGAAATTTCCTGCAACCAAAGATCATACATGCATACATATATAATAACTTAATGAGAGCATTAGTCCGATACTAATATCACGAAATAGGAACACTGAATAACTTGCATATAACTAGTGTGAAAACCACATCAATAGCTATGCGTTAAATCAAACATCTGACAATAATCATAATATTACGATAAACTAATCTAGATTAAACCAAGGTTACAAATAGATTAGGGCAGGGGTACTACAGTTATCATGGGCTCGCAAGGCTTTAAGTCAAGTTAAGTTTTGAGTGGCGAGCTTGCAATGAAATAAGTTGTTTTCTTAGATTTGCAGTGGTCGCCAGCTCGCAGGTAAAGAAAGAATATTCCAAATGGTATTGGGGGATTTCGACTAAAGGGCTTGATGAAGATCAACGGCTGTCACTCAGTTGCAAGATTCTTTGAGGATTTGTAAACAGGGTTGGTTTGTAATTAAGAGAATTTGGTAGCATTATCGCTAACTTTTTGGTTACTTTCCAAATTGTTATAATCGGTTGTGAGTGTGAGATTAAGGATGGGGAATGGCTTGGTCGCTAGCTTGCGAGGGAGATTGAAGGAAGTGTAGTTCATCATGCAAGATTGCAAGCTCTTTCCACATGCATGAGTGACACTCTGAAAATTAACTAAGATAGAAAAGACAAAAAGGGGTGCTAAGTAATCAGGGATTGACACGTGGACTTGTTTGTTGGGTTTTGTAATAGCTTTGAATGACAAGAAAATAGAAGGGCATGAATTCAAATTTTGCTCTGGTACTTCAACTTTGAATTAATGTCACAATAGCTAGTTCATGCAAGTGTGCCAATTAATGAGACAAGTGACGATACCCAAATACTGTAAATTGCATGATCGAGCCGAGATTTTATATAATTGCATTCTATCTTCCAAGTAATCTAGTGAATTGAGCTCTATAGCAATGTTTGAGAATTTGAAGTGTTGTGTGTGGGAAAATTTCAGAAAATTGGTTAAGTTTTTCTCCTACAGCTAAAATGAGCAAGGCGACGACAAGTGGAGGTTCCAAGCCCAAGCCATTGAGGAAAAGAAGGATAAAAATTACAAAGAAGAATTTGTAGATTTGCTGTCAGGGACTTCCATTGCTTTGAATGCAAATGAAATGACATGGAAAGATTTATGGAGCCAATGCAAAAACCCAACCACACTTTACATGTCTGGTAGTGATGTGTTTCATTCTTTATGGAATAATAGTTTTAAGGGTGTCTTGATGTCAAACCCTTGGGATTTAAATGTGGCAAAGTTAATTGCACCAGATGTGTATGATGATGTGGATTTAATCAAAGAGTTGGCCAAATGCTATTGCCTAGTATCTAGGGTAATTAGAAGAGAGAACCAGTCTAGTTTCAATTAATAGAGCTAGCTTCGTTGAAGCTGTCCAGATTATTGGTGTTGCATGCATGGATATAGATTTGGATTGGATTACAGAGGATTATGACAAATACAAAGGTGTTATCAAGAAGCATGCAATGCCAAGATACATGCCTAGGGTAGATAGGAAACCAGTTAGAATTCCATATAGTATCAAGCCACCATTTGACATCACACCTTTCCACCATTATATGCATTGTACAATCTATGGATTATGTAGAGTGTTGGGTTTTAATGGAGATTCAATAGTGTCAGCTGAATTACTGATGATGGATATGAACATTCAACACCCAAATGTTAACAAAGTTTATTATTATGTGGGCTATATGGTTGAACACATTCATAATGCTCTAGTTGAAATTCAGAGTGGTGCACCCAACCCTACATTTAAGCATTATTCATTGTTGATGCATTTAATATTGTTCTATGATGTTGAGTTCATGGATAAATAATTGGAGTTATTCAAAGAAGAATTTGGTGTCTTAATACCAATACAAAGATGAAACTAGGTTTGGGGCAATAGTGCTCCGCATTCTTCTTTCCTTTACTTTGAAAATTGGATTATTTTGCCAATTATGTAAATGCTAGGAATAAATAGAAAAAGATTGTCAATTAATGTTAGGAGAGTTTTGAGACCTTAGCAGTATGGTCCAAACTGGTCTACTTTACATAACTGGGGGGACTTTTTCTTTCTTGATAACTTTACTATGATCAGAGTACATGGGTGTCCTCAGCCTCCCCATATTTTACCAAAATTTGTTCCAATTAGGATTGCATTTATGGATTTTATCTGGCAATTGACCCTAGTTGAAAAAGAATACCTTGAGAAACACACGAAGGATTATTTTCTTCCTAAGCTTCGGGTTGTGTCTGATTTTACCATTGGTAGGAATTCCTTTGATGAAGTAAATAATTTCCTTAAATAATATAGGCTGGTTAATGTCGTTTCTAGATTTTGTGATCCTAGACAATTTATTAAGTGTGCATTGCCAAAAATGACACCTTGGGCCACAATAAAGAACCATGAACCATTGGATTATGAATATGTGGTTAGAAATTTGCTGAGAAAAGAGGAAGTACAAGAATAGAGAAGAAAATGAAAAAAATGATGAGAGTTGAAGAAAAATTGAAGGATGTTTACCCTAGTTTCTCATTTTTTTGCCCCGATAACCTGTACCTGGAGAGGATTAACAAAATGCTGAGTTTATATGAAACTCTGATGGAACAAATGCCTCAACTTCTAGAAGTGGTTGCTCAGCAACAAGACCCCCAAGATGGACAATATTCACATGGCAAGAGACCACTTATTGTGTCTACTGATGATGTAGGGAGTGGGGATGAAGTTCAATATGCTAGAGTGCCACCTACAAAGAAAAAAAAAAACCAAAGAGGTGGGTGAAATTGTGAGGAGAGATCCTCCTAGAGAAATTGTTACATAACAAGGACACTACTTTCATCAAATAAGGACACATCTCAAAGAAGCTAGGTAGAATGAAGAATAGGGAGAAACAAACGAAGCCCTTGCTCAAGGCTTTCATGAGCATGTGACGTTGTCAAATGAGTTCATGAAAGATGATGACTTTATTAAGTCAGATGAGTTTAAAAATTTTTGGAGAAGATTGAAACAAAAATAATTAAGACAAAATTTGATCATAGAGGAAGGAAATGTAGAAAAGAATGAGGAGATTGTCAAGGCACTGCATGAATATGATCCTAACAGGGAGAAAATAATTATGGATCAAGCAAGATGATTGATTAAGAGTACTGGTATGATTGTGATGCCTGACTGTTATATCCAGTCTATTTTTATTATTGATCAGATTAGGAAGCAAGAGGACCCATTGTTTAAAACTGAATTTGAAATTGGAGATGTAATAAGAGGTTCAAAATTTAATCCTAAGTCAAAGACACTTGCTTCTTGGTCTTTGGCACCTTCCACTCAAAATCCCCACCTTTTAAATATCCAAGTAGAAAAGAAATCTGATAGAATGATCTGGAATTTGCAGAACACAAGTGACATAGAGATTGCCTAATTTTTTACTCAAGTTTCTTTCCTGAATTTATCAAAAACAAAGGATTTGTCAAGAAGATACACATAAACATATAACCAATTGATTGCATTAGCTAAAAAATAAGAAGAGACACTAATGAAGAAGGCCTCTCTGGAGGAAGAGTTAGTGGAGTTGAAATAAAAAATCACAAATGAGCCCCCTCCAATGTAGATTACAGAACAAGTATAAGAAATACTAGCTGATGTGACAACAAAAATTGAGGAATACACAAAGAAAATTGAAAATCTTGAAAAGGAATAAAATGTCAAGGCTATCTCTATTGTGTTAGAAATTATGAAACATATGATTAATGTATTGAAAGGAAACTTGATGGTAGTACATGATTTGCACATTTCTTTGAAAGAGGCAAGTAAAAAATCCTCTAAGGCTATCGATTTTCTTGGACTTTGTTCAATGTTTGGTTAGGAAGAAGCAGATTAATGGATAAGATGGATACTGCAATGTTGTATAGTAACGAGTTCCCTCCCAAGATCAGTGACACTAGAGACATGGTGGGGGTAATGAATGCAACTTATGCATTTTTCACAAGGAAGGATGTGCTTATAAATGAAAAATTATAGACATTTGGGGAAGGTTATAGTAAATTGGTGCCTTCAATTTATGGTTGTAATGGAGAATTGAAATCAGTTTCTGATTGGACCAGTGAATTTGATTTGATTTTGGAGGGAGAAGAAATAATCAAGCATATATATGATCAGGTTGATGTCGATTTCTTTAACGGTATGCTTGATTCACTCTTCAAGGTTGAGATTGACCATACAAATTTTATTGTTGAGGCCAAGGCAATTGCAGATGCCAGATGGACATAGTCAGTTGCAAAATTGGAAGAGGTAAAGGCATTCAGTTGGCCAACAGACAAAGAGGTGGACATTTGGAAAGCCATGCTAAAGCAAAAGAAGACATGTCAGGTTGCTACCCAAGATTCCTCAAACTAATCCCATGCTTGTTGCATCCTCATCTTATAAAAGGATTCCAAGATTAATTTGAGAGGGATGGCTACTTTTTTTTTTGATTGGTAGAGAGGTATGGCCAGTTGGCCACTTTTATTGATGTTGAAAACTCTGATACAGTTATAATAGTTCTATTGTGGTGTTTGATCCTTTCATTCTTAATACTCTTATGATTTATATGCTAGGGATGTTTGTGTATAATAAATGGAGGTGTTCTACCATGTTCATGTTTTCCCTCCTCAATAAAGTTGGCATTTCCTCATACCTATAATCAACATGTATCTCAACCTTTGTATCCTTGCTGTTATATATGTATATATATTCCTTTGTGAATATTCAATATTTCATGTATCTTATCCATCGGTATGTTCAACAAGTTTTCTGGGACCTCAAAACCCTCTTCCCTTAAGTAATTTTCCCACCAATTAGAATGAGGTGCATGCTTAATATAATTCTAGACTAACAAAAATTCCGCATTCCTGGGCATAATAGGAAGCATTAAATGAAAAATTACATACACCATAACAATGGAACAAATGAAAAAAACTCTTGATTTTGTTCATTTGAAAGATGATAGAATTATACGTCGCAGAGAAATAGATCAGAATGTAATTTCTACTGAATAAAATTATTACTTCTGTCAAAAAATAAATTTACATATAAATCCTTCAAGAACCTGCACAAAGATTGACACTAAATTCTTTTCATTTACTCTATAAATGACTATACAACTTGCTCCCTTCACCTAGACTCACTACTGGAACTAGAAAAGGAACCCCAATGGCACTAGAATTTCGGAACCCTCAAGAGACCCCCCAAAAATAAACCCTTCTAATGGTCTTGTTTTCCCTTTTTATAGAAGAAAAGGGAGCAAAAATCTTTAGGCCAAGAGACACATGTCAACAGAACATTTACTCTCAACAATTAGGCCTAAAAGGCCATATGCAATTATATTACAAAAATATTCTTTATCCATGCATTGGCCATGAATCAAAATTTTCAACTAAAAATTGGTTGAAGGAAAACTGCTTGAGCCATGCCATTATCACCCTAATGCCTTCAGATGGAGTGTGAGGTGTTACGTTCTCTCAAAAAGATCATTTCCATTCTCGGAAGGGATACTGGGTCCTGGCAAGAATTAAAGTCGCCCCTAAAATAGAGGAGGAGCTTCAACCTTCATACCCAAGATCAGAGAAAATGGAAAGAGGAGCTTGAGCCTTCATGCCCAAGATCAGAGAAATTGGAAAGAGGAGCTTTAGGGTAAACATAATATGCTAGGGAGGGGTCGCAACTTCCATGTCATCACAAAGATCACTGGTTGCCACTCCCCACCCAAAAAAATCCTTCTTTCATTCCTCTACGGGATCCTTCTTCAAACCCCCTGCCATCTAGTGGCAGAGTAGAAGCAGAGGATGTGCCATGCGTGGCCTTTCTTGATAATAAAAGGCTTTCATGCCCCCTCTGGAAGTCCTTCTCACTTTCACAACCCCTTTGAGAATAAACAAACTCACATAGGAGAAAAAAAATAAAAAAATCTGGTATCACGGAGCACACAACAACTCCATTCACGATCCTGCTCAAACATCATCTTCCTTTCTGAGGAAAAAACTACTCTTAGGAAATGAAAAAGGTTTATTTTCTCTTCTACTAATTAAGTCATCACTCCATTATATTTATAAATTTTTAACACTTCATCTAGTGATGCTCATTCATGTGAAAAATCATCATTTTGGTGCTTTTCAACGTGATTCTAGACTCTAGAAGTCATGCCTATCAAATCCACTGCATCTTGCTAAGGCTCATCTTATGTGAATGATTTTGTTCTGATTTTATTCCTCCTTGATTGTACAAATTCTGCTTCAGAATTCCTGACAACAGGCAACCTCTGATTTCTCAGAGAAATCCGTGATCTCCCATCTCTAACTCAGAAGCTAACCAATACTTTTATGCCTCTGAAACTATTGTCCTTTCTTGTCTAATAAACCTCGATTCAGGAGAAACCTTCAAATTAGTCCCTCAGGAATGAGTCTCAGTCGACATCAAAGCCTTAAAAAATTCCTCGTACATATTAGCTTGCCACCACATTTGTCGCTAGCTATCATGTTTGTTTATTGTTAGTATTTTTAGGTCACGAGCTAGCGACTAGATAATTTGTGGTTAAGTTTTATGGTTATCGCCATATCGTGAGGTTAAATGTTTGAAGACGTGATCAAGTCGCTAGATGGTGACAAGTTGGTTTGGGTTTACATCGTGAGGTCTCTGGCTTTTTGGGTGTTAGCATTTTATGTTAGCGAGCTGGAGATTGTTAATGAAATTGCTTTGCTCGCGAGGTCTCGAGTTCGTCTGATGTCATGCTTTATAACCGTGAGATTTAGTGAGTAACTAATTTCTTACAACCGTTGCTAGCTCTCATGTTTGTTTAATATTATTATTTTTAGGTCGTGAGCTAGCGACTAGACAATTTGTGGTTAAGTTTAATGGTTATCGCCAACTCGCGAGGTTAAATGTCTGAAGACGTGATCAAGCCACGAGCTTGTGAGTGAAGTGCTAGTGGTTAAGTGATAAACACTTTTATGTTGGCAAGTACACGACAAGGGTTAAATTTATCGCTCTCCAAGTCGTTGCGGTGACGAGGACTTAACATTTTGAGGTCGAGAATTGGTGAGTGGTAGTTCAGTTGCCCTCAGTCGCTAGATCTCAAGGCTATGAAGGCTTAGCATTTTCAGCTTGCAAGCTAGAGATAGAGCCGTAAGGGCTTGTCGCTAGGTCATGAGATTTTCTAATGGGCAGTCTTTCAGGTAGAGAGTTGATGACTGTGTGCCACATGTTTGAATGACTTAACTAGGACTGCTGAGGTGCCAATATATTTTTTTTACGTTTTGGAAAAAGGTTGAAATCGCCAATATAATTTTTTTATCGTTTGAAAATAGCTTGAAATTGCTAATATATTTTTTTTATGGTTTGAAAATAGCTTGAAATCATCAATTGGAAAAAGGTTGAAATCGTCAATATTTTTTTTTTATGGTCTGAAAATAGCTTGAAATCGCCAATATTTTTTTTTACTGTTTGAAAATAGGTTGAAATCACCAATATTTTTTTTTTATGGTTTGAAAATACGTTGAAATCGCCTATTTTTTATTTTTTTTGGTTTGAAAATAGGTTGAAATCGCCAATGCAAATATTTTTTCTAGTTTTAAAAACATTACAATTCGCCCATGCAAATATTTTTTTGGTTTTAAAAGCATTACAATTTGCCAGGATTTTTCACAAACTTTGAGTGACCATGAATGATTCGCCAATGGAGATTATTATTTTTTCTTTGTAAACCACAAAATTTTGCTAGTAAAATTAATATTTTCCTCGGCAATTATACACCTTTCGCCAGGTTTTTACACCTTGTCCGAGGGGGCAGGTTTCTTAAAGTTTTCCCTGGAAGCGTTTCGAGGGTAAGTATTTTTTAATTTTTTTTGTTTTTTAAATGTATTAATAGTAAAATATTAATTTTTTTGTTTTTTTCATAAAAAAAAATTGAATAGTTTATTTGTTTTTTAGTTGTTTAGTTTTTTCATTCTTAATAATATTTTAGCTTTAATTTTTTTTAATGTTTACTAATATATTAGTTTTGAACATTTAAATGGTTGATTTTTTTAGTTGTTAATTAGCTAAATAAATTTGACATACACATTCACAAACACACAACACCTTAGGACAAGATTACTTAAGTACTTAAATGGTTAATTACTTAAATAAATGTGACATACACATACATACATACAGATTAGGACACCTAAACACATACTAGAACAACCGAAGACTGTATTAAACCAAGAATGATCCTTGAATACATGTTAAAACATATTTTGACCCAATTTAGCATCCTCGCATGTATAACTTATAATACCCCATATGACACAATAAGACCCCTTAAGATCTATGCTAACTATAATGACCTCTTATGATTGTAATTAAGCATAATAATACTTTAATAGATAATATCGTATAACTCATAATGACCCCTTAAGACCCGATTTGACCCCATAGTACCCAATAGTGTCCTAAGGGGTCATGTGTGGTGTAGTACCCCGTTTTGATCGGACTTATTAGACTGATTTTGTGTTTCAGTTTACTTTTCAGTTGGCACTTGATTGCTCGTCATTTTGCAGACGTATTTGATATTATATCATGTTTATCTGGATATTGGATGCATGAGTTACTTTCAGTATTTCAGTATTGGTGATTTCTAGTGTTTCGTGGATTATTGTTCGTACTGACATTTTACTTTATCTAGTTGATGTGTCATATATATATGTTGCGTGTTTGCTATTGTATTGGATGCAAGGGGACGATTTTCCTTCACTCGTTTCGATGAGACAGGGAACGTCGTGATTCTCCTTCATCGGTGTGCGTGTCGTGTATTCTATATCTATATGCATGTATGTGTGCTTCGGTGATGCAGGATATTGCAGGTACAAGTACCGGGTAGGTACGGGGTATCGTCTCCACCTGGCTTCACAGGTCTGAGCGTGCCTTATATGTCCGATGGGAGTGGAGGAGATAGCTTTTGACCCTAGTCCTTACCTCAGTCTGTTATTGTGAGTGCCGTCAGTCGGTCGTTCATCCCTTTTTGTCTGATTTTCGAGTCTTTTTACTTTTCCTCGATTTGCGTGCCTTGGTGGTTCGGTTAATTATTTAAGTTTAAGTTGTCATTATTGTTGACTTGAGCGATTCATTCCTTATTATGCCTTATGTTTTGAATCAAGCGAAATTGATTAGTTATTAAATTTTAGCTGTTAGTTGCTTATTTGGAAAAGAAATCGTGTTTAGATCCAACGAAAGAAATGGAATAGATTAGTTAATTGCTTTTAAATATATTCAATTAAGTTAACTCATTGCTTTCCTATTTAGTAGAAAAAAAAATTGATTAAATTGCTACTTATGAAAATGTAATTTTCAAAAAAGGGAATTTTTCATTTATTGTTTTGAGAAATTTGAAAAAGGAAAAATAGAAAAAGAAAATAAAGTCAATGGGGAATTTTAATATTTTTTTTAATAGAAATTTTGGGCAACCTAGAAAATTAGGTTAAGAGATTTTTCTTACTAAGCCATTTTGGAGGAGATTTTGGGGGTTATGCTTATTTTGGAGGAGGAGAAAGAAATTTTGGAAAATTGGCTTGAAGGGTGGATTTGGGTGTGAACCAGTTGGGATTCTTGCTTGGAAATCAAAAGGTTAGTTGAATCCTTGCTTATTGCAACAAAAAAATCATTGCTTTCCTTCCTCTTGCTGTTAATTGTTTAAAATCTTGAAGTGTTTGTTTGTTATGGGTTTTGGAGGAAGAATTCTACTATTTGGTTATCAAATTTAAACTTAATTTCTCCCATGTAGTTTCCTTAACTGAATTCATAATGTTTCATCTTTGCTATGCAAGAAATTTCTTGGTTTATCATGCTGTATGTAATTAGGAATTTTGATGGATTTTGGTAGTGTTATGCTGGCAAAATTTTGCCAAGCATTCATAAAATATCTCTCCCTAAATATTTCCAGTTTTAAAAATGATAGTTATGAGTTAAAATTCCTTGTTTATGCTTGATTTGAAACAAATAGTTTCAATTGGGGTTTGGGGATTTAGTCTATTCCCATTTAATTAAACTTTTAAAGCAAACTGGGCAAATTTGAATGAAATATTAATGCCCCTGTTTTGTCTCAGAAAATTGGTGATTGCTGGTAAAATTGTGACTCCTTTTAAGTTAATTTTGTTTGTTTGTATGTTGATAAACTTGATGGCTGGGAGTTTAATTTTATTTATTGTGTTTGACAGAGGTTTTCACCTCTGTCTGTGTCTTGAGTTTCTGTTCTATTTAATCCTCTGTCGTTTTATTTGTAAAGGGTTTTAACTGTTAAATTAAATAAAATTTAATTTGTTAAATTTAAATTTAAACTATGTTGGGGGCGGTGGCGGGGAGCTGGGCTCGACCCAGCCACGCACCCCCCCCTTTCCCTTCCTTTCCCCCTACTCGCTGCATACCCAGCGTGGGAAAAGGCAGCAGCGCTGCTTTCCCCAAGCTGGGAATGCAGCTCGCTGCATTTCCCAGTTTGGGAAAGGCAGCGCTTGCTGCCTGTGGGTTCGTGGGGGCCCACGGGGGTTTAAAAAAAATTACTTTTTTTTTTTTTTTTTTTGGTTAGTTTTTAAAAAAAAACGAAAATGATAAAAAGTTAAGTTAGTGGTAAGTAATATAATTAGTGTTATGGTATATTTAATACTATATGATAAGATATTGTTATTTTATTAAAAAAATAAAATAATATGTTATCATGTAATATTAAATAACAATAATATGTTAAAGGTTTTTAATAAATTCTATGCGCGTTATTCGTTTCAGTATTAAGCAATAATATATTGTTATTTTAACAATAATAACAATATGTTATTATTTAATATTAAATAATAATAATGTGTTAAATATAGTTTACGATGATGTTAAGATTAATGAGTAATTCTTTTGATTTAGTAATGGGGATTAATTGATTGGTATCGTGAAAATAAATCAAATGATTTAGAGGTTAGTGGTAATGTTGAGATTAAGGAAAGTCGGATTAAATTTAATATTGGTGTTTGTTATCCAAGTATTATAAAATAGTTGTATGAGGATTGTATTCGTCAAATAGATGTTATTTTGGAATTATTTTATAATAGCTTGTATACGTTGGTTCAATTTGATTTAAATGTTGACTGCTCAAAGAAAGATTGTTTGTAGTGTTTTTATCATTGCAGTCTAGTCATTTTAATGTCGTTGCATTATGTTTAAAATGGTCATTATGTTGTCGATGTTTGCCCTTGGTCAGGTGTTGTTGTTCAAACCTTGAGGAAGTGGGCTTTTATGTGATATGTCCCTTATGGTTAACTCTGGGTTTGTGACTGTGAGTCCTACACCTGTGTTATGTCTGGATAATTTATGGTTGTAGTCCACCATAGAGTTCTCATAGATAGCCTTATCCAGTTAGTGACCTAGTAGAGAGAGTGGCTTTCGGGCGGGGGCCGCACCCAAAGTGGATGGCAGGATAACCCCTCGAAAGTCAGCTATTAAGTGATAACCTAATAATTGTTTAGGGGGTGGGTAGTTATTAATTTAATTAAGATAATACACCCCGTACACGGTTGAGTGCTTGTATAGGCTCAAGGTGTTTGGGAAGGCCTGGAATGGCAAACCTACCACCTTGTCTTCACGAAAGGATGGTAGGGTCCGCATGATGCTTAGATGGAGCCGGGGGTTCGGGAGAGGTTACCAGGATAACCCATGATGGGGGCCGGGACCTATGGAGACCTTCCTAGGGTAACCATGTTAAGCCATGTGATGACACTCTCTCTCTAGGGTCGCTAGTGTTTTGTGAGTCGAGTCACTTGTGTACTGCGGAGTCATGTGTACTGTTGTTCTTTTCTTGCTTGCTTGAGGGTCGTCTGCTATCTCCTAGCACGGTGGGGTGGTTCCATTTTGGGATCACATGGTCGGGTGGTAGTGCCACTTCCCATCGGATGCCTTGTTCCTACCTTCACGCGAGGATTGGCTTTGCCGGTGCATCTTGGTTCGTGCTTCTTGTAGCACTTATATTCTTGATTTTGTACTTTGAGGCCGTATGGTCATTGTATCAACAACTTGTAAAAATTGTAATTTATTGTTCTATGGAAGCCATGTAATTTTATGGAATATTGTAATTTAAGTCATGGGATGTATATTGTTTCAGTTATCTTTCCTATTTGTATAAATGAATCTTTGGAAGTATGTATGTTGTAATTCTGTAAGCCTATCTTTTGAAGATCAATTTATGAATATGAATTATTTTATCGTTATTGGCTTTCCTAAATTTAAATGGAAGATTGGATTAATATTGTGATGTGGTTTTTATTTTGAAGTAATCTTCGTTGGTAACCCTTTAGGATGTAATGTTAGTCTTCCACTTATGTTAATTATTGAGCAAGGTTATGATTATTTCCCTTAATCTTTAAAAAAAAATTTATTGCGCCTTTTAGTTGCCTTTTTGTGTTGCTATCCTTTAGGGTTCCTGGCGGGGCATTACATTTGGTATCAGAGCCCATGTTTCAACATTGGGTACTCTGGGATTGTAGTGAGCCCATTCAGTTTGACCTTGTGTGTAGATCTTAGTGTTTGGATTTCCCTTGCTATATCCTTGTCATTGATCTGAACCGTTTTCTCTTTTGCAGTTTTGGTCATGGTTAGGAAAGCTAGGGGTGTTGGCCGTGTCGGTGGCCGCAATAGAGGTAGAGGTGGGAGACGGGGCCGAGGTTCAGACCGCCATAGTCCTTCACCACCTCCTGCTCATGTGAGTGTGGATCAGGAACAGTCAGTGCATTAGGAGTTACCGCATGTAGAAGAGCCGGTTCCCGAAAGGGAAGAGCTGAGGCAGATGTTTCAGGAAGTTCTAGCTAGGCTAGGCCCCAGGCCTAAAGGTGAGCAGCCCATCCATGCTCAGGTTGGGGAGTTGTATCAGCATGTTTCAGAGGAGAGAGAGAGAGAGAGGTCTCCTAGGAGGAGAGAGGTTCCAGTTGGTCATGATTCAGCTCCCTCGAGTCACATCAAGGATCTTTTGAGAACCAACCCTCCTTTCTTCGATGGTCGAGGCACAGGTCTCGAGGCAGAGACTTGGTTGATTAGTTTGGATAGGTGTTTCGCTATGTTTCCATACAGTAGCAACACCCGAGCGAGATGTGCGATCATGCGTCTCGATGATTTTGCTTCCATATGGTGGAAGTTAGAGGAAGAGAAGATTGGTCTGAATATCAATACTGTTTCTTGGGAGATCTTCTTAGAGAGGTTCAGAGCACGGTTTCTTTCACTGCAGTGGAGACAGACTCGGGCAGATGAGTTCTATTCATTGCGACAGTTTGGTATGTCAGTTGACCAGTTCGAGCATAGATTCTATGAGTTGAAGCAGTATGCCGGGATTGGCAACGATGAGACTATGCTCGTACAACATTTCTTGAGAGGTCTTAACGACCGCATTAGTGGAGGGGTTAGAGTTTTTGAGCCAGTTTCAGTGGAGGCAGCGGTGGCGAAATCCAGATTGGTTGAGCAGAACCTCATCCGTGCGCATGGTGGACAGGCAGGAGTTCAGATAGGGAGTGTTCCTTCCAGTGGGAACAGAGCTCGTGGGAATCAGTCCCAATCAGCGGCACCATTCAGGACTCCTCAGGCACCCGCTAAGGGTGGACAGCAGCAGCAGCAGCAACAGCAACCGCAGCAGCAGAAACCGAAACAGTCTCAGGGCCAGCAGGGTGGCAACCCTCCTCATAGAAGAAACAGGAACTGGCGGAGGAGCAAACAGGGTTTTCCAGGATAGTCTTCGCAGAGTGCATCACAGGCCCCTAGTAGGGGAAGCTTTCAGCAATCCAGTGGGCTGACTGGAGGTAGAGGACCTGGTAGAGGAGCTTGCTACTCTTGTGGGCAGTATGGTCATATAGCCGTGCAGTGTCCTCAGCGTATCCACCAGACAGGGAATCAGGGGCCAGTTGCATCAGAGCCTACAGCAGGGGATGCCGGTAGGACCCACAGAGTGTTTGCAGCGGTTGATAACCGCCAGGCTGAGCATCAGGGGACAGTTATTGAGGCCGCAGGTGTGTTGTGTGGTATCCCTATCTCAGTGCTTTTTGACTCCGGTGCATCGGATTCTTTTATTTCTTCGTCCATTGTGGACCGGTGTGGACTCACGTCTGCTAAGAAGGCGGATAGGTGGCAGGTAGAGTTGGCTACCGGGGTGCGCGTGGTCGTAGATGCCTTTGTTCCTAGTTGTGAGTTGGATCTAGGTCCCTTTGTGACTTCTGTTGACCTTCGTGTCATTCCTTTGGGATCCTATGGAGTAGTGTTGGGGATGGATTGGTTATCATCTCACAGTGCTCATGTGGACTGTCGTCAGAAGACAGTAGAGTGTTTAGATGACCATGGCAGGAAAGTGGGGATCGTTGGAGTTCAGAGATCGATATCCTTACGTATGATTTCCGCTATGCAACTTAAGCGGTGTATGCGTAGAGGATGTCCGCTTTTTGCAGTGACTCTTGAGGATATGGATGAGGGAGAGAGTCGAGAAATCGCTCTTGATGGTCACCCTATTCTTTGAGAGTTTGCTGATGTGTTTCCTTTGGAGATTCCTGGTATGCCTCCGAAGCAAGACATAGATTTCCGCATTGATTTTTTTCCTGGTGCAGAACCTATTTCGAGAGCTCCATATCGGATGACTACTCAGGAGTTGAGTGAGTTGAAGTTGCAGGTGGAAGAATTGTTGGCCAAGGGATTCATTCGTCCTAGTGTCTCTCCTTGGGGTGCGCCTGTTATCTTCGTAAAGAAGAAAGATGGTTCTCTTCAGTTATGCATTGATTACCGACAGCTGAATAAGGTAACCATCCGGAATCGATATCCATTGCCTCGTATTGACGATCTTTTCGATCAGGTGAAGGGAGCCATGGTGTTCTCTAAGATTGATCTGAAATCCGGGTACCATCAGTTGCGCATTCATGATGCAGACATTCATAAGACAGCGTTTCGCACTCGTTATGGTCACTATGAGTTCACAGTAGTACCATTTGGGTTGACAAATGCGCCTTCAGTTTTCATGTGCCTCATGAATGGGTTTTTCCATGCATACCTGGATCATTTTGTCCTTGTTTTCTTGGATGATATATTGATTTATTCCAGATCTATGGAAGAGCATGAGGGTCACCTGCGTCTAGTTTTGCAGTGTTTGAGGGAGAATCAGCTTTATGCCAATTTGGCGAAGTGTGATTTCTTCCAGACTGAGGTGAAATATCTTGGTCATGTGGTTTCAGGAGAGGGTGTATCTGTGGATCCTTTGAAGATCCAAGCCATAGTGGATTGGCCAGCGCCGACCAATGTTTCAGAGGTTCGGAGCTTTATGGGATTGGCCGGATATTACCGCCGCTTTGTTAAGGATTTTTCCCATATAGGTCACCCGATTACTTCTCTTCAGAGGAAAGGGAAGAAGTTTGTTTGGTCAGAGCAGTGTGAGTCAGCATTTCGTGCCTTGAAGGAACTCCTTGTCAGTGCTCCGATTTTGGCAGTCCCTGATCCATCCAGAGAGTTTATGGTATGCACAGATGCCTCTTTAGAAGGTATAGGTGCGGTGCTTATGCAGGATGGACGTGTGGTTGCCTATGAGTCTCGCAAACTCAAGGACCACGAGTTGAACTATCCAGTTCATGATTTGGAGTTGGCAGCTGTAGTGCATGCGTTGGTTAGGTGGCGTCACTTTCTGTTAGGGCGTCGGTTTGAGCTGCATAGTGATCACCGCAGTTTGCAATATATCTTCACGCAGCCGAACTTGAATGCTCGACAGCGAAGGTGGATGGAATTCCTCTACGAGTATGATTTTGAGGTTCGATATATTCAGGGGAAGGAGAATGTAGTGGCTGATGCCTTGAGTCGTAGGCGGCATGAAGTTTCAGCTTTGTCCCTTGGAGTGGACTTGAGACAGAGAATTCTTGGAGTTCTTCCTCAGGACTCTTGGTATCAGGATGTTAGAGCCGTGTTGGAGTCCGGAAGGCCCTTAGAGGGTAGATTCACTGGGTATAGTCTTGAGGCGGATGGCATTCTACGTCATCTTGGTCGGATCTATGTACCTCCTTTGGAGGGTCTTCGCACTTTGATCATGACTGAGGCCCATCGTGCACCTTATTCGGCACATCCAAGTGTCAAGAAGATGCATGCAGATCTTAGACAGATTTATCATTGGGCTGGTATGAAGCGTGACATTGCCGATTTTGTGTCGAAGTGTTTGGAATGTCAGCGAGTGAAGGCGGAGCATCAGCACCCAGCAGGGCTTTTACAGCCTAATTTAGTACCGGATTGGAAATGGGACATCATTTCCATGGATTTCATTGTTGGGTTGCCTGTTTCTTCACGTCGTCATGATGCCATCATGGTCATTGTTGACAGGTTGACAAAGGTTGCTCATTTTGTTCCTATCCGAGCTTCCTATACAGCAGCAGTGGTGGCTCGCGTCTTCTTGGAAGATGTGGTGAGATTGCATGGGATTCCGAGGCGGATAATCTCTGATAGAGATCCAGTCTTTACCTCAGCATTGTGGACCTCACTTCAGCATGCTTTGGGAACTCAGTTGAACTTCAGTTCAGCTTATCACCCAGAGACAGATGGTCAGACTGAGCGTGTGAATCAGGTTTTAGAGGACATGCTTCGCATGTATGTTATGGACCAGCAGTCGCGTTGGGAGGATTATATTTATCTTGTGGAGTTTGCTTATAACAACGGATATCATAGCTCCATAGGTATGTCACCCTTTCAGGCTTTGTATGGTCGTCCTTGCCGTACTTCGTTGAGTTGGGATCGGTTAGAGGACAGGGTGCTTATAGGCCCGGATATCCTTCGAGAGATGGAGCAGCAGGTAGAGCGGATTCGTGAGCATTTGGTAGCTGCACAGGATAGGCAGAAGAAGTATGCAGATGCTCACAGGGTAGATCATCAGTTTTCTGTTGGCGACCGTGTATTCTTGAGAGTGCGTCCGCGTAAGAGTCCGATCCGTTATGGAAAGGGTTCTAAGTTGGCACCTCGTTTTGTTGGCCCGTTTGAGATCCTTGAGAGGATAGGACCTGTTGCCTACCGTCTTGCTTTGCCACCGAGTCTATCCCGCATCCACGATGTCTTTCATGTTTCAGTTCTTCGGCCTTATCACCCAGATGTGACTCATGTTCTTGATTGGAACGCTTTGCAGGTCGAGGATGGGCAGCTTTCTATGGAGCCCGTGCGCATTCTTCAGCGTCGGGATTTGACCCTCAGGGGACGCACCATCGACCAGGTAAGGGTCCTATGGGACCCAAATGATGAGACCTCGGCGACATGGGAGGATGCAGCGAAGATGAGAGAGCTCTATCCTTATCTGTTTTAGGCTTCCAGGAGTAAGCCTAGTTTTGTGGGGGAGAATGTAGTACCCCATTTTGATCGGACTTATTAGACTGATTTTGTGTTTCAGTTTACTTTTCAGTTGGCACTTGATTGCTCGTCATTTTGCAGACGTATTTGATATTATATCATGTTTATCTGGATATTGGATGCATGAGTTACTTTCAGTATTTCAGTATTGGTGATTTCTAGTGTTTCGTGGATTATTGCTCGTACTGACATTTTACTTTATCTAGTTGATGTGTCATATATATATGTTGCGTGTTTGCTATTGTATTGGATGCAAGGGGACGATTTTCCTTCACTCGTTTCGATGAGACAGGGAATGTCGCGATTCTCCTTCATCGGTGTGCGTGCCGTGTATTCTATATCTATATGCATGTATGTGTGCTTCGGTGATGCAGGATATTGCAGGTACAAGTATCGGGTAGGTACGGGGTATCGTCTCCACCTGGCTTCACAGGTCTGAGCGTGCCTTATATGTCCGATGGGAGTGGAGGAGATAGCTTTTGACCCTAGTCCTTACCTCATTCTGTTATTGTGAGTGCCGTCAGTCGGTCGTTCATCCCTTTTTGTCTGATTTTCGAGTCTTTTTACTTTTCCTTGATTTGCGTGCCTTGGTGGTTCGGTTAATTATTTAAGTTTAAGTTGTCATTATTGTTGACTTGAGCGATTCATTCCTTATTATGCCTTATGTTTTGAATCAAGCGAAATTGATTAGTTATTAAATTTTAGCTGTTAGTTGCTTATTTGGAAAAGAAATCGTGTTTAGATCCAACGAAAGAAATGGAATAGATTAGTTAATTGCTTTTAAATATATTCAATTAAGTTAACTCATTGCTTTCCTATTTAGTAGAAAAAAAATTGATTAAATTGCTACTTATGAAAATGTAATTTTCAAAAAAGGGAATTTTTCATTTATTGTTTTGAGAAATTTGAAAAAGGAAAAATAGAAAAAGAAAATAAAGTCAATGGGGAATTTTAATATTTTTTTTAATAGAAATTTTGGGCAACCTAGAAAATTAGGTTAAGAGATTTTTCTTACTAAGCCATTTTGGAGGAGATTTTGGGGGTTATGCTTATTTTGGAGGAGGAGAAAGAAATTTTGGAAAATTGGCTTGAAGGGTGGATTTGGGTGTGAACCAGTTGGGATTCTTGCTTGGAAATCAAAAGGTTGGTTGAATCCTTGCTTATTGCAACAAAAAAATCATTGCTTTCCTTCCTCTTGCTGTTAATTGTTTAAAATCTTGAAGTGTTTGTTTGTTATGGGTTTTGGAGGAAGAATTCTACTATTTGGTTATCAAATTTAAACTTAATTTCTCCCATGTAGTTTCCTTAACTGAATTCATAATGTTTCATCTTTGCTATGCAAGAAATTTCTTGGTTTATCATGCTGTATGTAATTAGGAATTTTGATGGATTTTGGTAGTGTTATGCTGGCAAAATTTTGCCAAGCATTCATAAAATATCTCTCCCTAAATATTTCCAGTTTTAAAAATGATAGTTATGAGTTAAAATTCCTTGTTTATGCTTGATTTGAAACAAATAGTTTCAATTGGGGTTTGGGGATTTAGTCTATTCCCATTTAATTAAACTTTTAAAGCAAACTGGGCAAATTTGAATGAAATATTAATGCCCCTGTTTTGTCTCAGAAAATTGGTGATTGCTGGTAAAATTGTGACTCCTTTTAAGTTAATTTTGTTTGTTTGTATGTTGATAAACTTGATGGCTGGGAGTTTAATTTTATTTATTGTGTTTGACAGAGGTTTTCACCTCTGTCTGTGTCTTGAGTTTCTGTTCTATTTAATCCTCTGTCGTTTTATTTGTAAAGGGTTTTAACTGTTAAATTAAATAAAATTTAATTTGTTAAATTTAAATTTAAACTATGTTGGGGGCGGTGGCGGGGAGCTGGGCTCGACCCAGCCACGCACCCCCCCCTTTCCCTTCCTTTCCCCCTACTCGCTGCATACCCAGCGTGGGAAAAGGCAGCAGCGCTGCTTTCCCCAAGCTGGGAATGCAGCTCGCTGCATTTCCCAGTTTGGGAAAGGCAGCGCTTGCTGCCTATGGGTTCGTGGGGGCCCACGGGGGTTTAAAAAAAATTACTTTTTTTTTTTTTTTTTTTGGTTAGTTTTTAAAAAAAAACGAAAATGATAAAAAGTTAAGTTAGTGGTAAGTAATATAATTAGTGTTATGGTATATTTAATACTATATGATAAGATATTGTTATTTTATTAAAAAAATAAAATAATATGTTATCATGTAATATTAAATAACAATAATATGTTAAAGGTTTTTAATAAATTCTATGCGCGTTATTCGTTTCAGTATTAAGCAATAATATATTGTTATTTTAACAATAATAACAATATGTTATTATTTAATATTAAATAATAATAATGTGTTAAATATAGTTTACGATGATGTTAAGATTAATGAGTAATTCTTTTGATTTAGTAATGGGGATTAATTGATTGGTATCGTGAAAATAAATCAAATGATTTAGAGGTTAGTGGTAATGTTGAGATTAAGGAAAGTCGGATTAAATTTAATATTGGTGTTTGTTATCCAAGTATTATAAAATAGTTGTATGAGGATTGTATTCGTCAAATAGATGTTATTTTGGAATTATTTTATAATAGCTTGTATACGTTGGTTCAATTTGATTTAAATGTTGACTGCTCAAAGAAAGATTGTTTGTAGTGTTTTTATCATTGCAGTCTAGTCGTTTTAATGTCGTCACATTATGTTTAAAATGGTCATTATGTTGTCGATGTTTGCCCTTGGTCAGGTGTCGTTGTTCAAACCTTGAGGAAGTGGGCTTTTATGTGATATGTCCCTTATGGTTAACTCTGGGTTTGTGACTGTGAGTCCTACACCTGTGTTATGTCTGGATAATTTATGGTTGTAGTCCACCATAGAGTTCTCATAGATAGCCTTATCCAGTTAGTGACCTAGTAGAGAGAGTGGCTTTCGGGCGGGGGCCGCACCCAAAGTGGATGGCAGGATAACCCCTCGAAAGTCAGCTATTAAGTGATAACCTAATAATTGTTTAGGGGGTGGGTAGTTATTAATTTAATTAAGATAATACACCCCGTACATGGTTGAGTGCTTGTATAGGCTCAAGGTGTTTGGGAAGGCCTGGAATGGCAAACCTACCACCTTGTCTTCACGAAAGGATGGTAGGGTCCGCATGATGCTTAGATGGAGCCGGGGGTTCGGGAGAGGTTACCAGGATAACCCATGATGGGGGCCGGGACCTATGGAGACCTTCCTAGGGTAACCATGTTAAGCCATGTGATGACACTCTCTCTCTAGGGTCGCTAGTGTTTTGTGAGTCGAGTCACTTGTGTACTGCGGAGTCATGTGTACTGTTGTTCTTTTCTTGCTTGCTTGAGGGTCGTCTGCTATCTCCTAGCACGGTGGGGTGGTTCCATTTTGGGATCACATGGTTGGGTGGTAGTGCCACTTCCCATCGGATGCCTTGTTCCTACCTTCACGCGAGGATTGGCTTCACCGGTGCATCTTGGTTCGTGCTTCTTGTAGCACTTATATTTTTGATTTTGTACTTTGAGGCCGTATGGTCATTGTATCAACAACTTGTAAAAATTGTAATTTATTGTTCTATGGAAGCCATGTAATTTTATGGAATATTGTAATTTAAGTCATGGGATGTATATTGTTTCAGTTATCTTTCCTATTTGTATAAATGAATCTTTGGAAGTATGTATGTTGTAATTCTGTAAGCCTATCTTTTGAAGATCAATTTATGAATATGAATTATTTTATCGTTATTGGCTTTCCTAAATTTAAATGGAAGATTGGATTAATATTGTGATGTGGTTTTTATTTTGAAGTAATCTTCGTTGGTAACCCTTTAGGATGTAATGTTAGTCTTCCGCTTATGTTAATTATTGAGCAAGGTTATGATTATTTCCCTTAATCTTTAAAAAAAAAATTATTGCGCCTTTTAGTTGCCTTTTTGTGTTGCTATCTTTTAGGGTTCCTGGCGGGGCATTACATGTGGTCCTAAGGTGTTACGCCTTATGACCCCTTAAGAGCACATATTACCTATTCTAACATCCTAGTTTATATAGCATACCCCTTATGACCCAATAGCATGCACATCGTACACACTAGGATGCTATAAGGGGTCATATGTGGTGCTAAGGGATCACACAACACATGTGTGACCCCTTAGCACCACATATGATCCCTTATAGCATCCTAGTGTGTATAATGTACCCCTTAGGACCATGTGTGACCCCTTAGCACCACATATGACCCCTTATAGCATCCTAGTGTGTATAATGTACCCCTTAGGACCCATTTTGATCCCGTAGGACTCAATAGTTTCCTAAGGGGTCATATGTGGTCCTAAGGAGTCACACGCGTTAGAACACATGTGTGACCCCTTGGGAGCACATATGAACCATTGTAGCATCCTAGTTTATATAAAATACCCCTTATGAACCAATAACATGGAGAATGTACATAGTAGGATGTTATAAGGGGTCATATGTGGTCCTAAGGGGTCACACATGTGCTATCCCTTCGGACCATATATGACCCCTTGTAGCATCTTAATGTGTATAATGTACCTCTTAGGACCCAATAGTGTCTTTAGGGGTCATAAGTGGTCCTAAGGAGTAGCATGTGTTATAACACATGTGTGACCCCTTAGGACCACATATGACCCCTTGTAACATCCTTGTTTATATAATTGTTGTCACGAAGGATGCACCCGCTTCTGCAAAGCAAATAAGTACTAGTGCTTATGCAATCCTATGCAACATGGAAATGAAACTCGAGTTGTGGGTAAACTCAGAAAGAGAAACAAATCTTTGGGTTATGGGCCAGATCCCTTTAAAATACCTCCTATAACTAATGGTGAGTATGGAAAAGAGTAAAGAGAGATTAGATTGTCTTAAAACTAAATCTATTCTAGGAGGTGATTCAACAAAACTGTGATGATAAAACTGTCATGATTCACAAAAAATCTATCAGAAGTTCTACTTACACAAAATAATTAACTTCCTTCTCACATGAGCATTTCTCAGAATGGTTAAGTAATTAATAAATTTTTAAGGAAAGTTAATTTTTCAACAAATTTACCAAAAATTGCAACACAAACTAAGACCTGTGATTCTGAAAGAAGTAATGATGCATTCATACTAAGGAAACTGAAGATTCAAGGTTTCAGATGAAACACAAAAATACTCCTATCAAATTTGTCATGAACAAACACAATTATCAAGGCAAACTTATGAAATTCTGCAAGTAAATGGAATCTTGCTAAAAACATATCTTTGAAAAAACAAATTGTTGCAAATCTCTATATATCAATATCTGAGCTACAATCTCTGAAATTCTCTTAAGGAAAGAGAAAAGAAAAGGCAAGAATTGAGCAAAAAGCTAACAATATTTCATCTATATACAATAATAAGGCATGCAACCCTAAAAGAATGAACTGTACTCCTAAAAGGTGAACTCCAGTTTGAAATCTGAGCACAAGGAAAAAGCCTGAAAAGTAGGTGCCAAATCTATATGAAAAGATGCAAAAATATAGCCAAAAAGCCCTCCAGTCAATATGCAACTCCAAAAGTCTCTCAAAATAGCTTCAATATGTTGATAATGCTCTCAAACTACCTCTGAACTACTGCTGAATTGACCCACTATCCAATGCATGTGTGTATAAGGGGAAAATAGACTAAATATTAAAGTTTCAATAATGACTTAACTTTTAATATTTATTACATATATGTAACTCATCCCTTATTTTTATATGATACATATTATAATTTATTTCATTATACTATCACTTTAATATTTATTTTATTTTTCAGTTGTGCATGGATGCATCAGAAAAACTTAAGTGCCACTCTTAAATTAATTATTTTATTTAAGTGGGATTTTAGATCATCTGGATTCAGCTATTTTGTAAGGGTAGTTTAGATTTTTGGTTTATATTTAAGGCGATAACCGGATATTTTCTTGCGGGTTCTTTCCTGCTGGTATGCCTTTTGAACTCGTTGTAAAAAAAATTAAATTTAATAAAAAAGTTTAGTGGCTTGCCCACTTTTATGGAGTTTAAAAAAAATAAAATTATTTAAGTAAATAGAAGTTTCTAAATAAAGATTATAATTGTAGACACCTAAAATTGTCTTGTCTAATTAAATAAATATCTTTATTTATTTAATTATTTTAGCCTAATTCTTCTATTAATTAAATAAATCTATTTATTTAATTAATTCATTTATCATCTTCTAGCCTTATTTCTCATTTAAATAAACACTTTTATTTATTTAAATTATCCTTTTCCTAAATTAAATAAATATCTTATTTATTTAATTGATCCCACCTCCTCTATTAATTAAATAAATCTTTATTTATTTAATTAATTCATTAACCTTTCTACCTATGACACATGCCATTCATCTCTTAATTCATACACTACCTACCCTCTCATTATTTTCTTATTTTCTTTACCTACCCTCTAATCATAGCCGATCATTTATCTCTTACACTTCTTAATCTTATCCCTCCATTTCTTATAGTGTCTTCTATATAAGGAGATGCTTCCTACATTATCAACCCAACGACTAATCAAGCATCCTAGCATTCGAACTTTCATATGCAATCAAGCCTACTTGCAACCACACTTCCGTTCTTTATTGAGCTCTTGTGCACATATAAAATCTGAGAGCAAATATATCAAGCAAGATCAATGGAGATAGGAAGAATGGAGATTCAAACCCTATTGGACATGTGATATTATAATGTTTTTGATTTCATTTGATTTGCATTTTCTTAGGGAATCTTCATATGTTATGGTGGATCTTTGTTGTTGTTAGGCTAGGGTTTTGTGGTTGAATTCATTTAGTTTTTCAACATTGTTTTATCCATTTTCACCATAAACAATAATAATCTTTATGTTACCTTTTATTTCACTTCTATTAATATGAATAAAATAATTAATTATTTATTATTATATTTATTATATTAATAATGGGATGTGTAGATATTTGTTTTTATTATTTGTCATTATTAATAAATTAAATATAATAATAATTGTGTGCTAGAAATGTGGGATCATCATACAAATGGAAGAAAACACCTCAAGCATACACATGAAACATTGCATTAGAGTTAGTAATCACAAAAACATGTTAGTGAACCAAAAACTCTCAAAATCATTCCATGCTCCTCTATCCCTAAAGATCCTTAAGATTCAAGGTGGCCCTCACTTGGAAGAGCACTTGATCTCTTGGAGCACTTGATCTCTTGGATGTCAACCTAGAGAACGAGATTTAAATGATGATTCTAGGATCAAAATGAATGCAACTAAGATCCTCTTGAATGTTGAGATGATGATATGACTGAAAGCCAAGGATGAGAGATAAAAAGCTAGTTATGATCAAGATGGTGAAGATGATATGGGGCTAAGTTAATTCCAAATTAAAGATTATGGTGTGCTAATTAAGCTAGATGAGGATGAAAAAGTATGTAATTGATATGCAATCTAGGCTAAATGATATAAAACATAATAAAATTAAGATAAATGCTATGATGCTAATGCTAGAAGACTTAGATGCTTGAAGATGACAAATGAGCTCCTTGATAACCTGCAAAATGATTATAATTTAAATGCACAAGATTGAGATTCTTAGATTGAAGAAATGGATGGTTGAGATTGAGTAATCTTAACAAGGGCTAGGATTGAAAGTTATCAATCTATGAGAGAGATTCAATCCAATCCCAAGTTGACAAATGTCACCTTGAGAGGGCTTGAGAGGATGCTAAACAAGCATTAGATTGTAATAACCCACTTTACTTAACCCAACAAAAATTTGACCCTTTTTTTTTGTTTCTTTAATCATTTGTGTTTGATTCAATCGCATGCTCTGGGCATCCATCCATTACGATCAGATATTCATCCATCCGGGATGAGCATCTAACCATACGGGTTAGGCATCTGTCCATATGGAGTAGGAGGTTTCATCTATCCAATACGGGATAGGCATCTACCCATACGGGGTAGGCATTTATCCAATTGGGATAGGAGGTGCTCTGGCCCAAGACTTAGACTCATCGGGACCATTCGGGTCCTGAGTCACTCACTAAGTACTACACTCTTCTAGTAGGAGTGCACCGAGGTCACCGTCCTTAGGAGAAATCAAAATAACATAATACAAACTTGAATTCCACCTCGGAATTTGGCTTAAAGCCTTGAGAAGTCAAGCGAATCCATACGGGATTCCTTCCGAGTATGCATTGAATTACTTTTTCCTTTTATTATACTTATCTTTCAAATTAGGATTCTTCTCATTCCTTCTTCTTACCAGAACCTAGACCCCGTCCACGAACACCTAAGTACTAGGGACAACTTCGTCCCTAGACTGCCTACATACCCGTTTCGGCACGGGATCAAGGCGCAAAGTATGTACTTCTGTTTTTCTACTCTATGGTTGGATGTAAACTGATTAGTGGGTACGTATCCTTTTCTAGGGTCAATGTCCCAGACAGTTTCTCTGCGGTTGCTACCCATGGTGGTAGCACTTAAGAAAAGGCTCAAGATGGCCTATTTCTTGTGGCCTAAAACAATTAGATCCTAATACCTATCATAAGCGTCACCCTTGACCCAATTGTCAATCGTCAACAACTCTTCAAGATTAAATCAATTTCATAAAGCATTTCACTTAATCAACCCTAAAGGGGGTTTACTATTGTTTAACTCAGCGGATGTAAAATCGTTTAAGGATTATCTTATTAGATTATCGATCCAAGGGGGATTACCCGACCCTTGGATTTTAACTTCCAAGTGTCCCTTATTACTCCCCGACGATTTATAGGGACAATGCCACAGAAATTGTTGATGCAACTTTATTAGGCGTTAAGTGCGTAGTTCAACATGATGACATTACCCGTAAGCGTGACCCAGAGGCACCGTAAATACCAAACGCTGCTAGGTTTTGGTTTTCCGACTTCCTTTATTTAGTTTTCTTAACTAAGAAGCTATGAAAAACATCATGCTTGAAAATAATAATGAATTGAACGTGCATAATTAGACATTGCAAAGCTTAATTAATTGAAATAACTACTTGATGAACCACATGGAATAAAAACCATAAATAAGTTATTTAATATTCAAAACTTGAAATATAACTTGCACAATAATGACAATTATGAAACTCGCATATTAATAATTAAACGTGTAACTTGCATGAAGATGAATAGAATATAACTTTGTCATCAATAAATGCAAATAATGTAAAGTAATTCGCATGATGCAAGAATAGTGCAGGTTACATGCAAGGTTAAGCAATGTTTTATTTCTACCATGAGAATAATCACTTACAGAGTCACTGGTCCCAAAAATAGAAATTAGCTTAGACATTTAGTTCAAATCATATTAATATGAATTAATTGCTTTTAATGAGTCTAAAATGCCAACTAAGTGACCCAATGAATCTTAAGTAGTTTGAAAAATTCTAATTATAAAATTTGATATAATTTAATTTACAATTATAAATTTGCTAAAGATAAGTTAATTATAAATTTAATAAAGATAATTAAAATTACCTAAGTTAAATTTTATTAAACTAAAATAAAAATTATTTCAACAAAAAATCCAATTGCCAAAATTCAAATGTTATGCAGTGGCCTTTTTTAAAGCCAAGTGGGAGTGGGGCCACTAGTCCCATCACCATTGCAGACCTGTGGGTGCAGGCCCGCAGTGATGAGGGGACCGTCGTGGTCCCCTCCACTACCCTACGACCTCTCCCGTAATAGTGACCGCATGTTAGTGGAGGGTACCACTCCCTTTGCGGTAGTAATAATTCTGCCCCCCCTTGCGTTGGCCCATTAATCCATGCAAAGGATGAAATTTATTCTTCGGATTCCTTCATTCTATTTCGTATATATTTTGTTTTGTATAAATTTTAATAATATATATATATATATATGGTTTTTTTTTCTCATTTCAGTTTATTTAATGATATAAGAGAGAAATATATAAAATTTATGTGTATAAGAAAAATGTTAATATAAAAATGAGAATAAGAATTTAATCACTGGGATGAAATAAAATAGAGAAATTAATTTGTTTCAGCATTATACAGATAACTAAATTATCACAGAGATAGGTAAACGCTTAAATTTGATTTCACAGAGATCATATTCAACAAATTTGTCTTATGTTGAGATAATAAAAATTTTGATGAGATTTCCAGGAAATTGATATTCACAAAGAGAGATTTCTGAAAATAAATAAATAACAAGATAATATTTCCACAAGGATTTTATACAAATAATCTGAGAATAATTCCTACTTGAAATATTATATCACATAGCAAGATTTCTTAATACAATGATTATATGCATAGAGAGAGAAATTATTTACAGAGATAAAATATTTTGAGTTTGAAACAAGATTTTATTTCTTTAATCTAATTCACAGCAAGAATTTGAACAAGATTTTATTTATCTAATCTAACTCACAGCAAGTATCTAAAACAAGATTTCATTAATCTAATTCACAACAAGAAATTGAAACAAGAAATCTAATTCTCAGCAAGAAATTGAAACAAGATTTCATTAATCTAATTCACAGCAAGAAATTGAAACAAGAAATCTAATTCTCAGCAAGAAATTGAAACAAGATTTCATTTAGCTAATCTAATTCACACCAAGAAATTGAAACAATATTTTATTAATCTAATTCACAGCAAGAAATTGAAACAAGATTTTATTAATCTAACTCACAGCAAGAACAAGATGCATGATTCAAATAAATTATAAAAAAAGAACCTGGATACTTGCAACTTGATGTAGAATCCCCTCTGAATTCTTCAACTATCCTCCCTTGATCCTTCCTTGCAAGCTTGGAAAAATTTCTTCAAAACAACCTTAACTATTCTCAAAAATGAAAATATGTGTACTAAAACAACTATTTGAGAAAACTTTCTTCAAATAATAACCAACTCCCTCTTCTGAAAACTTGCATACAATATATAGGAAAAATCCCTTAATTCCACTATCTAGAGAAATTAATTAAGAATGAGATTCTTTTTCCAATATTGGACCGATGCAAAATTGATTAATATCCTAGTGGGGGAGTTACATGCAAGGTATTGAAGATTCCTCTAGAAGCTTCTAATTTCTCCTACAACATGTGCCATAATTGGGAATGGGAAAAAGAATAAATAAATAATGCCTATTTAAATTATATTCTCCAAGTGTGTATGTGGGTCCATTATTATTCTTTTATAATATTCATTCAATTATTTTCAATAGCTCAACCAAAAAAATATAATAGAATTGTATCAAATCAAAAAGTGATAAAGGAGGGTTGTGACATAGATGCTAAGAAAGTAATTAGGGATAACCTTAAGGAGTGACATCATTGGATAATGTCATTAACCAGGGACACATGTTATTACCCAAGAGGTAAAGTCTTGTGCAATATGGGAAAATGGTTAAAGGAACAACCATCATGGCTAAGGGGTGTGGGCTTGTAAGAGACATTAAATGCCTTTTGAATAATTTGGAGGCTAACTTGTCTAAAGAGGAAAACCAGTAGTGGTTTATGTAAGAGCCTTACATGTCTGGAAGACTCAACAAGTTAACTTGTTGAAATAGATAAAGTCTTAAATGCATTTTGAAGACTTCCTTCCAAATTTGGAGATGTGACTCCCCCAAATTTAGGGAAAGGACATGATTAGGAGATTTGATATGATTAGAATGAGATTAGAAGGTTTCTAGAAGGATGATTGTGGAGGCAAGTGGGAGATGTAGGAGAATGCACCTTGCATTTGTAGGATTTTGCAAGTGGGGGGATTTACAAATAGATTTTGATTTATTTAAATACAAAAGGGGATTTTAATTAAATATAGATTTAATTAAAAGGGGATAAATGCATATTTTTAATTAAATGTGAATTTAATTAAATAGCTTAGATAGAAGAAGGGGAATATTAATCAAATCTTTAATCTGATTAATGGCCAAAATAGAAGAAAAGGAGATATTAATTAAATGTAGATTTAATTAGTCGGTATGCCTACCAGGTTTTGTTTTAAGTTTATCCCATTTGAAAACTAAATCACCTTCATTGAAGGTCTGTGCTACTACCTTTTTATCAAATGTATTCTTCATCTGAGAATGATGAATTTCAAGCTTTCTGAAAGCTTCCTTTCTGGTTTCTTCCAACTCCATCAATTGAGCAAGCCTAGTTTCCATTGGCTGCTCCTCTAGCATTTTAAGTTCTTTTATATAACTGAGAGTCAGAAACTTTGTTAATATTGGCAATTTGGCTTCTTTACCATAAACTAGTACATAAGGTGAAAAACATGTAGGTCTCTTTGGTGTCATCCTATTAGCCCATAGGGCTAACTTAAGCTCTTCATGCCATGTTGTCTGATTACGTCGAATGGATTTTTTAATGATCTTAATCAGATTTTTATTGGTTGATTTAGCCTCTCCATTACCATAGGGGTAATAATTTAATGAAGTACTTAGAAAAACATTGTTCTTAAGAGACCAATCTCATACTTTTAAACTAATAAAAACTAAGGCATTATCCGATATAATTGCTTCGGTGGTACCAAACCTGGATACTAGATCTTGATAAAAATTCAAAAAAAAAAAAAATCATTTTCCTCCATAAGTGTAAATGCTTCAGTCCATTTGGTAAAATAATTCGTTGCTATTAAGATCCATTTATGTCCTGCACTTGAAAATGGATTAATAGGCCCGATAAAATCTAATCCCCATTTTGAAAATGTTTGTTCTATTTGTATTGGTTGAAGTGGCAAAGATCCAAGGCTTTGTTTTCCTGCAAAAAGTGATCATTTTTCACATTTTCTTACCCAACTTTGTGTATCTTCAAATAAATATAGCCAGTAGTAATCGACTCTCATGATTTTTAGGGTTGTTGCTCTTGCTACTAAATGACCTGCTACAGGTCTATTATGGAATTCTTCTAAAATTCTATCAATCTGATTTGGCTATTTGCATATGAGCAAAACTCCATGAAAATCTCTTTTATAAATCACATTATCTATAACAACATAAGAAATTGCTTGTAATCTATAATACCTCCTTTTGTACTTGTCCAATCCTTCATGACAGTCGCCAGTAAGTAAATAATGGATCATTTTTGGGATCCAATCAGGTTCAGAAACTGTGTTATCAGTTGTTGCATCTGTTTCTTCATGTAAGGTAGCATCCTCTTCTTCATTTGTGAGTATAAGGGAAGCTTGTTCTTCTGATTGATGGTTGTTTTATGCATCTTTTCATCTAGTCACATAAACCTTTGCCTCTAACCATTTTTGTAACTTTAATGTCAACATCATACTCTATAACTCTGGTTATCCATCCCACCCTCTTATCATTTATGTCTTTATTAAGCAAAAATTCCTTAATTGTAGGATGAGCTACTTGTAGATGAATTTTATTATTGGACAACATGTGTCTGAATTTTTTGAGACTCCTAATAACTGCAAGTTACTACTTTTCTACTAATGAATATCTTACTTCATAGTCCTTCAATATATGGTTCAAAAATGTAATTGGTTTCTCTTGTCCCCCTTCATTTTG
>NC_081406.1:333776316-333819118 GCF_030272615.1 Cryptomeria japonica | reverse complement strand
CCATAAAAGCATTTCAATTAGGTGGTGTGTGCATCCAAAAATGGCTAGACACTTTTGGGATAGATGGTGGATGGATTTTTATTATCCACCACATCGTAATTATGAGGTCACTTTTTATTTTTTGAAGAAATTATACTATGAGTTTGTAATGCACCAAAAACCAAATTATTTTGATATTAAGTCATTCCAGGGTGTTGGTCGTAGAATGCCATAGCATAGATTAGGGGCACAGAGTAATAATCCCCTACCAGATCCACCCATAGTTCCACTTGTTGCTCCATCGATTCCTGCAGATGTGCAGAATACATCATTCATTTCTACATTAGATGCTTTGACTTCCCTCACAGGTAACCTGAGTGAGAAAGCTGTTCACATGGCATTCGCTCCTCGATGGATGCCACATATGTGTTCGAGTTGTCATGAGACGTGTGTAGGTCCTACTGCTGATCTAGGATCTGCTTCAGTTCCAGCTGAGCATTATGCAATAGATGATAGTATGATGACATCATATATGGATTTTCTTTGCTGAGATGATCATCTTGACCAAGTATAGATATATATACATGTACATGTCAATCTTTAAATATTTCATTAAATATAGGTATAAATTAAGTGCATGTCTTTTTTTTATACAATCTAATACTTCATTAAATAAATTTGGTTTATGTAGATAAGGACTACACCTAATATTAGAGTCAAGATTGCATCTAGTAGAACACAAAACAACACACCTTATGGGGTATAGTATAAATTTCTATCTAGACATTGTACTATCTTTTAAAGTTAATATGTTATTATCGTATACTATATAAATTTTCATGTTGATACATTGAATGCTTCTTTCTCCAGGATTCAGGTCATGAGGGACCCTCTACATCACATCGAGAAGAGGGTGTGACTACTGTGACACCATCTATGGTATGTATCTTAGAATTCATAAATTAAATATGAACTCTTACAACATTGTAACTTAACTTGAAATTATTTAGTACACATATATATATATATATGTTCACTGAATATGATTTCATTAAATGCATGTTTGCAAGTGGACACTACTATTAGGATAGGTTATCCTCATAATTTTTATCGGAGACAATTTGAACGCACATCGACATCCTTTGAGGTATTAATATGTAATACTTAATTTGATCTTATTTTGACTCTTAATTTAAGATTTAATTGGACACTTTGAATTTGAACTTGTACAGGAGTTAGGTAGCACTACATTTGGTGTTGATACTGCACAAGATACTACTAGAGGAGATACTGCTAGATCTAATGAGCATATGGTAAGTTTGTAACTTAATTTATGAATTCCAACTATATTTGATAAATGATTCTCTTAATAGTTAATTTCAAGTATTTTAATATTATTTTTTCCTTGTACAACATGAGAGGGGTGGATCTGGACCACGTCCCGGGGAGAAGAGACCACGAGATGTTATTGATGATAGCACTTAGATTTTACTATTTATTTGTCTCTGATATGATGTACATGTAATTTTTTATATGATATGTACTTTTTTATGCACTTTACACATTTGTTTACATGTGCACATACTTTATATATTTTGTGCACATTAGATATTATGTGGAGTTCATCATGTCACCATCTAGATATATATACAGATTAGATAGTATATAGATTATGTGGACTTGAAATTTTATTTATGGAAGTTGTGCTTAAATAACTTTATATGGATTATGTGGACTTGTAATTTTATTTTTGGAATTTTATTTAAATAGCTCTTGTGATTAGATAAACTAAAGGTGTACATCATGGACTAAGTATCAAAACATATCTTATAATTATAACATATTCTAAATTAAAAAGTATTAATCATAATTGATAAGCAAAAAGTATAATCAAATATATAATTACCATTACAATAAAAATGATGCTAAGAGAAAAGTATCAAAACAAATATATTGAATAGAACTTGATTAAAACATAATTATCTCATTCATAAACTTGACCAATAGTCTCTCATTTATATATATTACAAAAAATGTAATCAAGAAGACCTATCAAAAATAAAATAAACAGTCTATTTAAATTATAATAATAAGGATTTATATCTCTCAAAATACAACATAAATTATGCACAAACAATAGTAGTCATTGAGGCCTAGTCTACTCTGAGAGACCTGGAAAAAAAATATACATATGATTAGTTTTTATAATGAGGATGCATTGTATTTAAAATACAACATAAAGTATACACAAACAATAGTAGTCATTGAGGCCAAGTCTACTCTGAGAGACCTGGAAAAAATAATACATATGATTAGTTTTTATAATGAAGATGCATTGAATTTAAAATACAACATAAAGCATAAAGCATACAAAAATTTAACTTACTTGTAATTATTCAAAATGAAACATAAAGTATGCACAAATAACTTTGTTTTCATTAATGCCTTCTACTTGTGGTAGACCTGAAACAAAATTACTAGATTAGATTTTATAATTATGATGCATGATTTAGAATGCTATATAAAATATGCATCACAACTTTTAAAAGGGAGGTGGATTAAGGGTTCAAATTATAACTTACTTGATATTCATTCTATTATACCATCTGCATCCTCTCTCTTTTGCAAAGCATCTATAATTGTCTCGTGCTCTTCCATAGAGAGAGTCCATAATTGTTTATTAGCAGGCCTGCCACGATATCTATCCAATTTTATATTAGTTGCCAGTACCAAATGCGAGTAATGTATAATCTTCTTCTCTTATTCATAATCTTCAAATGTGGGCAATCCATTCTTTCTTGTTAGACATTTGTATAGCCAAGTGACAACAACAACAACCACAGATCTTGTTGGATAGTCATAACCATCATCATCTACTCGAGGAGTGGTTAGCTTATGTTTTGGCTCTACACATTGAGCCAACCAATACTTTGTCCCCTCTTCATTGTCCTCTGGTGCAACAACAACATAGACATGTCTTGTGCACAAAACAATTTTATTTTAATATTTAATAAGAAATAAAACAAAAATATACACTGTAATATTTCATAAATATGTAGTATTTAATAAATCAAAACAAATTTCAAAAACAATTTTACCTTTTTGTATAAGATCTGAAATGCGATCATAGTCATTTGATGCAAACATCTGATCCATATCTTCATCAGTTATTTCATGCAGATCACTTGCATCTATGGGTGTCAATGATCTTTGTTGCCATTCTTCAACCCATTCCTTATTCTCACAAACTTCCCAATCTCCGGAAACACAAAACTGACAAAAGCAAGCAAGCTACCTTGTGAATATAGTCCATGTGTTTGAATTAGAACTCTTAAATGAATGCCACTTAGTTGATATAATGATGGTATTACAATCATGTTGAATAGGAATACTATCTTCCTCTATCAACCAGAAGAAACACCGAATTGCAGAGTTTTCAGTTGATCCTTTTGACAACTTTGAATTGCACCAATCTACAACTGCACAAGCATCTCTAAATTTCGCTGCATCCTCGAATTTCAATTATTCTCTAGAAAGAGCTCTTTTTACATAGGCACCAGCTCCATCGTGTTCTCCCTTACCATGTCCCGCTTCAAAAAAACTCCATAAATGTTGGACATTGGTTATCTTGTGAACTTTGCATAGCCAATAAAACATTCTTGCATTTTTGAATTGTCCAGTGCAGTTATCTGACCATATCATATGTTGTTTCATGTTAATTTATCTTTCCTTAATATTATCATGAAATACCTTGAAGCAATGTTGAACAAACTCTTAAGAGTGTAATCGATTATAACTAACATAGAAATGATACTCCCTCAAAACATTTCTGCTATCTTTTGTACTGTCATGGTCATGTCTATATATAATGTGCACAAATATGGCCACTTGCACTAAGTTGTATTATTGTGATTGAGTTTCCTCTTGTGGTTTTAGAGTATAATTTTCTGCAAAATCCACAACTGATACTATTGTTCCAACTGGAAATGTGTTCTTGCATATGTGAAACTATCCATCAAGCCATCGGGCATGTTGGGAATGTTTCACATATTTTGGAACAATATGACTTTTAAACTCACTGATAAATGTATTCACACTATTCTATTTTGTAATCAATTCTAAATGTTTCCCCATCTTTCCATCCTTTAGAGGGTATTCTATATTTTTAAATCTCCTAACATCAACCATTTTTTGTCCAAACTCAGATGAAACATGTTCATGCAAACATTCACCTATCAAAGAATAGTACCCACATAAATTGTAAAAGCCATAAATGCATGAACTAGAAAGAAATAATTGTTCATTAGGTGGTTTACAATATAAAATTTCAATAAAATCTTTTATAGTTTCAGGTGGAACATAAACACCACAATCCTGCACAAGATCATTACCATGCAACATACAACGTATATATCAAAAAACATCATAATAGTAATGAAACTGAATATGAGTTTTACAACAACAAGATATTCTTTGTTTATTGATTTTAACATACCAGGGTTTGCATTTTTCAAATGATCTTTGACTAATTCATAAATTCATTAATAGAGATTCATCACTAAATTTTTTAAAGAATTCAGTTTGAGTCATGTCAAGAAGATGTTTTGGATGAGGGTCATGGATTTTTGATCCCACCCTTCACTTTAAAATATCTCTAGCATTTGATGAAACTCTAGTGTTATCATGCCAAAATTCTGCAATTAATTGTTTAGTTTCATCATTTAATTTCATGTCCAACCTTTGAAGTCTACCACTAAAACTCCAACAATGGTTTAGTGGATCGATTTCAATTGTGTCTCTTCTTTCGGCCGCTCTTGACAAGGTTCTACGATGTAAGTTCAAAGAGCCACTTATATCACTTAACATTCTTTTACTAACAATCATTCTGTCAACTATAGCAGTCGTTATAACTCTACGTGCTGCATTCTTATCTTTAGATCGACTTGTTTTTCTGATAGAATCGATGGCACTGGCAACAGTAGATACAACTTGCTCATATGATTCATCTTTTCTTTTTGGTTCTGCATAAATACCTTTTTTTTTCATGACTTTACGCATTTTTAACATTTTTATTAATTGTAGCATTAATTGACATTGGAATCCTAACTTTTTATTATAGAAAAATTGTTTATATAATCTGTTCGCATGTGTTCTGATTTGTCTCCAAGAAACTAACCCATTAAGATTATCTAGCACATTGCTATAAATAGTAAACATATTACATTCATTTTCTTTCAGAGAGGGTGGTGTAATATTTTCATTTTTTATTTCTTTTCGTATTGGTGTATGAAATTTATATCCAGCTTCATTTAAATCAGCAATTTCATTGGCATCATAGTCTTGGGGATTTAAAAACATACCAGGATTCGCATCGACATGAACATTTGCATCAACATTCATACCCGTGTTTGGTTCTACATTTCTTGCGTCCGTCATGATGTCTTCAATGGTCTCATCTATAATGGGCACTAAACTAGATGCTTCAGAAGTGTTATTCAATTGTTGGTGTTGTGATCTTTGATCACTTTGGCATTTTGCCTCATTCTCTCTTTGTGCTTGAATTTCTTCCATTGTCATTGTCCTCTTTTTTTTCTTTTGACCTTGCTTAGATCCCATCTTTATAAACTCCTCTTCAAAAAATAATACCTTTTTACTGAGTTCCTCAAAAATTTGTGTAAAAAATAATCAAAAGTACTGCCAAATGATGTAAAAAATGTTTGTCAGTACTTGTAGGAATGACTAGATTTCGATTAATTGTTGCCATGAATTTTTTATATGATTGCACGTGTAGATGAAATTCAACATAATTTCGACAACAAGAAGTTCACGTACCTTATTTATGTGTACAAAGAAAGGACACAATCTCTCAAACATACTTTGACAAATCTTCACATCTGAAAATTCTTGCTTGAATGCTTGAAATAATTCACTTTGTGTTGTATCTAGAAAATGTTTTGGATATGAAATTTTTGTAACATATTCATCTATCGTTTGTATAGTTTCCCATCTATTGGAAGAAACACAAGAGTGGTTGGTTGGTCCAATAATCAACGACCTGCTTTTTACACCTTCAGAAATTCTATCTTTTCGAAGAAACCTACAGACATTTATCCAATTATTTTCAATGTTTTCATCTACCATATTTCTCTTCCTAATATATCTTTGAACAGTTCTTCTAGATACCTGCATTAATTGAGAAATTGTGTGAACTTTTTTTTTAAGAGACAATTTCTTACTAGAAATCATAGTCATCAATGCTCTACATGCAACACTTAATTCAACACCTCGACTTGTGTTGTCAATACATTTCAATGCTTCTTGCAAATTTTCAATTATAGTATCTTTTACTGATGCATCATGTAAGATTTTCTTATTATCAACACCCAACAACTCCAAAACATGGGTCATTTCTCTTTTCCTAAATAACTTAGTAAACAATTGCGCCCTTCCAATAATAGACTTATTTTCAATATAATCATCTCACATTTTCTTACAATGCAATTTTATTGTGCTTTCAGGTACCATATCTTTGGAAGGAATTTCATTGAAAAGACTATCTTCATCCATTTTCATTAAATTTTTCATACCTGAGAACAATTTCAAACTTGATGATATACCAATTTGATCTTCTACCTATGTTGTCATTTCTTGAACATTAATAGGTTGATCTTGAACATCAACAAATTGTTGTTGACTATGTTTTGTATGACCTTTCATCTTATCGTCCGTTTTTCAATCATACAACCTTGATCTAGTCCTCTTATTCCCCATTGCACAAAATATTTAGATTAACACCTAAACACACAAACACATATATATCATATATAGAAAATAAATCATAGATCATTACAATTAAAAAATGTTTTTCAAGAAACAATTACATAAATGAATCCACAAATAAAAGGTAAATAACATTTCAATGCAATTTTTTATTTAACAAATTATGCATCCAAAAATTTAATAAAATCTAAAAAATATTTAGTTTAATATAACATACTTGAAAACGCCTTCTAATATTGTATATTTTTTTAATAAAAAAAAACTTAAAATAACATACATGAAAAAAGTAGAAGCCTTCAACCAAAATTTTCAAAAAAATTGGAAATCTTCGCTGCTTTATGTCAACGATGTTGCTTTTATTTGCAAAAAATATTTGATTTAATTCAAAAATCAATTATATTAATTCACACTCCTTGATTTTTTATATTTAAAAAGAAAAAAATGAATCGTTATTTATATGGGGTTTAAGAGGCGTGGTCATTGAAATGACCAGTTCCGATCGGAAAGTCCTAAGTGGCAGCCACATCACCAAATTTGAATAATTTTTGGAACTTCTGAGTTTTGCAACAAAATTCTAAAAGTAAATTCAATTTATTAAAAAAAAAATACCCTTTTTGTAGAGATGAAAGTCAAGAATATACTCATGCAATTTTTAATGATGTTTTAATTAGATTTAATATATATTATTTCAAAAATACTACAAGTAGGCATTATAATGCTCGGTAAGAGGCTAGTTCGAAAAAGAAAAAAAATATTGAATCACCTCAAATAAAATTTGAAAGATATAGTTCACTAGAGGAGAGAGTCTTCTCCAAAAGGGTATTTTATTTTTTAATATTATAAAAAATTAAATAAACAAAATATGATGCGAGATAAAAACTATCAAATTTAGGTATGTTCGACTTTAAAATGTTATAACTAAGAAAATATACATCAATTTTTTTATTTTTTTATTTATGCACTATATATTTATGTCATCTATTAGAGATATCAAAATCAGAAGGAAAAAAAAATAAAAAAAATTTGATTTATATTTTGTTTTTTGGTGGGAACTAAACCCCCTGATTTTTAGCATTTTTCAGCAATAAAAAAATTGATTTTAAAAGTAAAAACACACTTCATCCTTGACAAACTTTAAAAAAAAAAAAATAGACTCAAACTTCATCAAATTTTACACATTTCATCAGTTTACACCATCTTCAAATTCAAAATACAAATTTCACTTTTATGTCATCAAAATTGAATAGTTATTGTTGTGTTAACATTTTCCTTTATAAAAGTGTGACACGGGTTAGTATTTTTACCCAACAACTTTTAATTCCTAATCTAAACTTGGGTGGCACATCATCCTATCCTCTTTTTAAAAGTAGATGTTATTCTTTCCTCTTTCTTCGGGAAATAATTCACAATATAGAGGAGCAATACTTATTACAATTTCAAAATTACAAATGAACTCAAACTGTAAGTGTAGACACATAAAAATGACTTCTAAATTAAATAAATATTTTAATGTTTATTTAATTCATTAACAGTTCTTCTATTAATTAATTCACCCCATTACATTTAGTCTATTAATTAAATAAATCATGTTTATTTAATTAAACACCCCTTTAAATAATCCTCATCTTAATAAATTTATCATATAGATCTTAGTTTCATATTGCATATAGATCATTTTTATCCATTATCACTCATTCTTAGAGTTGTCATTTCAAAGGTTGGTTTCTCAATGATGTGAGAGCAACCATTGACTTGAGGAATCCTATGAGATAGAGAAAAATGAGACTCTTTTGAAGGATTAGTTTGTTTAACTAGTTTACTGTCTTTATATCTAACGTTTCATTGGTATGTTAGTTTCTCTTCTTTTTGATTAATCAACTGACACCACTATTCTAGCATAAATTTTTGGCGCTCATCTTGGGGCCCGTCCCCAAATTTCTAATAATCTTGTACGGAGGTTAAAGACAAATTCTTGAAAGAATACTAGAATAGCGCATCTGCAAGTCATTTTAGCGCATATAACTCATTTTACAATGCATATGTCCTATAATCTAGAGCACATCTGACAGATACACCAACGCGTAAGAACCCTATCCCAATGCATAATGATTTGATCTATCTTTTAGTGCATTGGACCATCAGTATAGTGTGTATGAGTTCCAGAGTAGTGCATTTTCTCTGAATGTGCATATATTCCATACTATAGCACATATGCTCTGACTTTTAGCGCATAGGTGAGAGATAGAGAAGAGTTTGTAAGACAACAAAAAATGATGGAAAGTTTAGGCTTGTCTGCCCACAATCTTCATTAACTTTTTCAATAGGTTTTTGCAAAAAAATAATGTTGGTTGCAGGTCCAAGGGAGATAGATTAAGTTATCTTGGGATATGGAAAATTAATGAGTAGTTGTGGATTTGCATGGAATATACGATACTTAAATATGCGTCACTTTTCCTATGGTGTTAATTTTTATACATTAGAGATATTACTCTATTGTGTTGACTTGTAAATGTGGAATATGACTATGTACTTATGTAACTTGTATTATTAAGCTTTATGATGGAATGTAGTAAAAGAGACTATGTGCCTATTCAATGTGCTCTTATGTATTTAGACTTGATGATGTAGAACTGTTCTCTTGAAATAAGATGTTGTCTTATTATATGGTTCATGTTGTATAAATGCTCATCGTGTTGGGAATGAGATCCTATGTTGAATTAGGGAATCAAAATGTTAGAATGTGTTTATTCTTGTAGCATGGTATGACTCTTGAATTTTTTTAGTAGCTTGGAATCCTATTTGGAAGTAGATAAGTGCTTGTTGTTATAATCTTTCATATGAATATGGATAGTATTCTTGATGAGTTGTGTAATGATTGTGCTTAAGGAAATAATCTAGTTCCATATGTAGGATACAGTTAAATGCATTTAGATTTATGAAGTGTCAAATGACTGATGAATAAAGAAAGGTATTAGGAACATTTGGTTGGTATTCTTAAATGAACCTAAAGGGTATGCAATGTGGTAGAGTTATGCATATATGTTAATACTTTGTCATATCTCTATGGAGGTAAATGATTAGTAGAATGATAGTGTAAGATGTTTTAGATGGATATGTGATGTGTTAGGTTTCTGTCAAGTAGTGAAATTGAGATACCCTAGGAAATGGATATAATGAATGAGTTTGTATAGAGATATGTTAATGGTTAAATGATAACTCCGCTTGTGTGATATGTTCTATGATTATGTTCTTGTTGATTCATATATATTATTGTAATTGTTAAAAGATGCATTGATGCATATTGGTTGTAATGTTGCAATAAAAAATGTTAGAGATGGTGTAGTAGTGATGGTTGACTTAAAACAAAATAAATTATCTCCATTTGTTAGTAGATTATGGTTTATTTCTCTAGCATATTTTGGTGGGCATTACAGAGAGAAATTACATTGTTTAGAAGTTTATAAAATATAAATTATACCAAAATTCGTAACCCATAAGAGACCAATGAATAATCATCCAATTCTTTCATGTAACAATGGGTTGACCATGAACCAGATATAAGAACTTTGTACTGTAGTCCAAATAGTAAGTGTTTTCACATGTGACGAGGGAGCTAAAAGTGCACAACAAACATGCACACTCTTTTACTACAAATGACTACAAGAAAGAAAGAACATAACCACCATGAAAGAGGAGAGTTCCATATTTACAAACTAGATGTTCATTTAAACACTATGAAAGAATCAAACACATGAACAACTCTAAGAGGAACACCCATGGGCTTTAAATGCTTAACATAGATTTCATTGGCAATGCTCACCATTGATTTCATTGACAAATTCCATTTGAAAGTTAGATTTTGTGACTTCCATTCATGTAGATCTATTCGTTGATAGAAAGAAAATTGGAAATACATCCACAAAATCTATTTATTGAGACTATTGTGATGGTTGTGGCATATCCAGACAGAGTCTTAAAGAAATAAAGTTCATATAAAAAGAACAAAAAAGAATTGCTTAAAATGCACAAGTTTAAATTTTATTCTTGGAAGCAATGAACTTTCTCTCAACTACTTTAAAGACAAGTTTTATAGGGAATTATTTATTGTCCCATGGAATGAAATGATTTCAAGATCCCCACAAATTTTCTATGTTGAAAAGGTTAAGAATTTTTTAAGTAAAGGCAATTACCAGGAATACCAGTCTCCCCAACCTTTTCTAGTATCCTTCCACCCTATGCCAAAAATGGGTACTTTAGAACTAGGTATATATATCATATAAAAACACTCAAATGTGGACTTTTGTTAGAATTCTTTATCACAAATGTCCTAACAAATATTGAATTTAATGATGAACAACTTGAAAAATAAGTTCTTTTATGAAGAAGCAAATGAATCATGATTATAACCAACATATGAACACAAGCAAGCCTTGTAAATGTGTTGGTGTAACTATTTATTCATGTTGGATATAATTACACTTTACTTAAGTTTACTTACGTACATGCATATCATAGTAGTTTGCATATGAGAGGGAGATGTGCTACATTGGGAGTGTGTATGTAGGAGAAACTCCACCTTTTATGGTGTGATATTGTTATTACTTTATCATATCCACTTATTGTGGAGTGATAATTCTGCCTTCGGTGGGTGATCCACCTCATGTAGAATATTTTATTATTTCTCCTACCTACCCCTACCTACCCTTTCATCTCATTGAGCCACATGTCATTATTGTGTGCTCTCTTGTCTCTTAGCCTTTCCCTTATAAGAAAGCTTATCTACATTGTATGTAATTTTTCTTGATGATCCAGTTGATCAGTATTTGCTCTTGATAGAATATAGTTTATTCCTATCATATAGTTTGTCTCTCTATTTTGTACTTTTCATTGAGCTCTTGATCTTGGCAAAATCTCACATGGTATCACAGCCTAAAGGGCTTCATTGATTAGTCTTTTGGAGATATTTTGAAGGCTTCAATTTTTGGATTTTGAGATCTACATTTCTTTGGGGTGTCCTACAACGATTTGGACAACACGGTTGTGTCTGGGTGGCCATTTCCATAAATTTTGAGTATAAACTTGGCCATATTTGGTGAATTAAAACAATCGCCTATTCTCGTATATTGTACGGATTTTTCAATATATATATATATATATATATATATATATATATATATATATATATATATATTAATTTATTTATTTTTTTGCGAACCTATTTAAATTTCTTCACAGTTTTTTATCAAATTGTAAAAAAATTTATTTAAAAGAAAAAAACCAAAATTATTATTTTGGGGCAGGACCCCTGTCCCTCCCCTATACTCTAGAGTATTTTTTTTTCAGGGGCCGCATCGTACTTCCCCCAACGTCATTTGTCCTTGATATCTTTCTGCATCTGTCGCCAGCTCTGCATCGTCCCTATTTTCTCGATATGTCAATTGGTGTTTTTCAGGGTTTTGGCGACGTCGCCGCTGCTACCATTGAGACCGCCCAAGCGTCGTCCACTTTCAACAACCTCTTTCTGACTTCCAGTCAGTCGGCTCCATGCTCCTCCATGCTAACCACCTATCCTACGCCACATGACCGTCTCACATTTGGTCATACTTCTGACTCATCACCTAGTTGTCGCATATTCATTGCGCCAAATTAGATGAGAAGAACGCCCGATCGATGACACATCATCTGCCACATCACTACACAGTGAGCATCGTACACACATGTGACAGTCCAATTTGGCCACCTCATCGCCATGCAGGAAGTACACATCAGCAAACCATATGCTCAGTCAATGCCACTCGTCTACCACGTCATCCGTATAGACATTCCAGTCACCAACACCAACATAGTCATTGTCGATGTCATCATCTTTCGTACTGATGACATTGTATGTACAAGAAGAGAAGGGAGCGATGACCTGATGATGGTCAAATGGTCATCAAATCTAAGCTTGCAGAATAATGACATCAACTTGCATCAACAGTATTTTGAAAATTTTTGGACCCCCTCTCGTTTGGCGTTTTTATTTCGCAATCCGACTTCAAGAGGCCATATATTGCTCATTTTTGCTCCCTTTTGGGTGCAAATTTTTTTTATTTGGGCTAATTTTTGTGCTCTTCGCAGTGATGGAGGAATTTTCTGATTTTGATGGACAAAGTTTTTCGCACTTTTCAGTTTTTTATTACTGCACCTGTCTAATCCTCAATTTTGCAACTTTAGAGGCTTCGTTTGGGGTCATGCGATCTTCTTTTCAGGTGCCATTTTTTTTAAGTACATAATTTTTCATCTACTTTAATAATATGCCATTAGTTTGCAGTGATTTTAAGTATAAATTATACTTTCAGTATTTGGTCATTTTTGGCCTATTTGATACTTGTATTTTGCTTGAATCTCAGTTTAGATCACTTGCAGTATTTATTAGAATCTTTTATATCCTATTTGAGGCAGTTGTAAAGTTGAAATCAAAAGTTTACCTTGTCTTGTTTTGCAAGTGGCCCATTGTACACACACTAAGTATAAAGTGTTAAATCATCATTTGGGGGGGGGGGGGTTTCTCTGATTGAGTGATTTGGGGGGGTGTCTTTTGTGATTGTGCCTCTCTCTATCTTGCATTTTTTCATTTTGTTGCTATGGGCTCTCCTAGATTTCCACTTTTAACTCCTCATAATTATGCTTCATGGAAGAATAAGGCATGGAGTAAACTAATAGAAAAATCACTCATTCATTATGTAAATGGAACAATAACATCACCACCTGATCCTAAGGCTGATACTAAGGTTGATCCTAATGCTCAAGTTGAATGGCTCACTAAAAACTCTATGGAACTTGAAACATTAAGAAAGTATGTATCAGATGACCTCATTTTTCACATTGAGAAATGTACAATCAAAGAGGCTTGGGATATTTATGACAAATTGTATGGTCAAGTTGATGAGATTAAGGGCTACAAGCTTGATAGTGAACTCACAACATTAGATCCCAAGGATTTTGATACAATCTAAGATTATGTCACAAAAGTAAATGAGCTAAGAGAAAAGCTAAACGATTGTGGCATTGACAAAAAGGATGCTCAATTGGTTTGCAACTTGTTGGACAAGCGTCCATCTGAGTATGCAACCTTTGTATCTAGCTTTCACACCCATAAGTTAGCATTCACGAAGATGTTGATTCTTGAGCAATCTAAGTTGACCAAGATGGGGATTCTCAAATCTTCAAAGTCACAAGCTTTGGTGATTAATAAAGGGAATCAAAGTAATCAAGGAAAAGTCAAGAACCAAAAGAAACCTAAGTCTAAACCACAACAAGATGGAGCATAGTCCTCCTCTCCACAACAAGGTGAATCTACATCCTCAGCTAAGAGGAAATCTAAGGATAATCTTTTTGTGCATATTGCAAGAAGTTGGGACATGATGAACAACATTGTTACAAGAAGGATATTGATGAATTGAAACATCTTCTTGAGTATAACAAAATTTGTTTTCCTTCTAGGATGTCTACTTCGAATTCTTCCAAAGAAAATGATAAAGGAAAGGATCACTCTTTTGAGACAGATAAAGGAAAAGAACAAGCTCTCTGTGCTACTACAAGTCATGATTAAGGGAGATGGCTTCTAGATTCAGGGGCTTCTCATCATATGGAATGTTTGCAGTCTATGTTCTCTTCATTTGAGCCTTGCACCATGCCATAGATTTTGATGGGCAATCATACATACATGGATGTGACTGGGAAATGATGTATTGTCATTGGGGATAACTCCTTCAATGATGTTTTGTGTGTACCCCACTTGACAAACAATATTCTTTTCATCTATCAAAACACACATGGGGAACGACGAAAGCATAGTGTTGTGTTGCACTTTTGGCTAAGTTCAAGCCAAAAAGAAATCCTACTCGATCGAGTAGGACTCGGTCGAGTCTACGTGGTGCCACATGGTGCCTACATGGAGGATGGGTGGTGGGGTATAGTCGGCTGAGTAGTACTCGACCCTATATATATCCACTGACTGCACTTAGCCCCTCATTTCCACAGTCCAAAATTGCTAGAGCGGGAGGGGGGCTAAGAAGTCTTTCGGCCGAGCAAGTGGGGCCAAAAGGCTTTTTTCTTTTTTAAATTATTATTATTTAATTGTTTTAATAATTTTATGTATAGATTTTTAATTTTTTAATTGTTTTAATAATAATATATGTATATATTGTTAATTTTTTTAAATTAAGGTTGGAGGGATTTCAAAAGCATCTTTCAACAATAGTAAATACATTCAATGATTTTAAATGGCTCAATCAATGTATCCTCAAATGGAAAATACAACCAAAAAACCATATAATTACAAACAATATAAGAGAATATAATTTACAAAAAATTTCTCTAATTACATTTAGGCATCCATGTATACCTTCCAAGAGTTTAGGAGATCTTTTAGTTTCATGGAGTGCCAGATATTATCATATTTAATAAAGGTAAGTTTGATAAGATCATATTTGAGACACTTGGATAATGTCAACATTTTGAAAAAACATACACATAACTGGGAAGTAAGTTGGACTATAGAACAAACCATCACCTTAAGATTGATTAACAAAAAGAGAGTGAACCAAATTCTTTAGGAATTGTGTACAAGAATATGGGAACCTACTTACCATTAATTGAGTTTGCATATGATAACACTAACCATAAACACACTTCTCATTTCTTCATTGGAGGTCCGTAAGCTTAAGTATTGCATTCTTAACAAATAGGCTCGGACATGGTAGTTTTTGGATCCAAATGAACTAGAAAATATGAAAGACCAAACTTAGATTGATTAGCAATTGGGAAATGTAGTGGATTTTTAGAAAAAATATAAATGACAAAAATATATACATCAAAATAGTCATGTATCGGAGAGAGTGTTTCTAATAAATTAGCCACTGACAAGCTTGATTAATTTTTGTCTTCCAAACTTGCATATCACTTTGTGGAACGTTTTTAGATCCTAGAACCCTTTGGTGCAATAACTACTATATAGTGAACTTCATCATTTCAACTTCTAATTATATCTTTAGTTATTTAGGTCTTGGCTCCACATATCCCCTACTTCTCTCAAGTTCTACCTCCAAATCATGATTCTAAATGTTGGTTCCCTCCCATTAATCCTTATTTTGATTAGAATTCTTAGAACATTTTAATAGATTCATTGACATTTCCTAAATGTTTTTGGTCCTTTGATCTTTGGTTCAATCCTTTTGTGCATGTGGTCGCCACATAAAAAGTAGTAATTTATAAAAGTATTCTTCAAAATTATTGTGTAGATATGATGTAGGAGCATCTCAATGTAGCTTATCACATTTCATCACATAACATCACTTTGGATTCTGATAGTGAAATCAAATTTTATCAATAACTCATATGAATTAAATCTAAAGATCAAGAGTTTTGTATCAAATTGTGAAAAGTTAAAGTAGATTAACTAGATTACATTTTACACTTATGAATTTGCCTATAAAAGAAAAATGAAAACCCCAGATAAAGTAAAATGAACCTAATTAATGATTTATTAATAAATTAGGTGATTGTCTATTTTACTCCAACATTATATACCTATTACGAAATTTTTTATGTGAAGTACAATTATGCTAGAATGATTGTTATTAAATTAATATTTGGCATAACTTTCTAGTTTAATAAAATGATCATAATCATTATCTATAATGGTGTAGTTGCATATGCATATTATAATTCTTATGTTAAATAAGTTCATGTGTATGTTCATGTAATTTATTTTGCAATGTAATCTTTAAGTTTCAATGTCTATAGGTCGTAGTTCATTTGATTTGTTTTGTTTAAAATGTTTAACTCAAGCATATTTGTACAATGTTTCATTTTGTTTGTGGCATACATTGAATATGAACTTGTTTTTAATTCAATTTAATGTATACATGAAGATTCACACACACACACGTATATTCATACATTTCACATCACATCTAGATATGGCTTCTAGTGGTTCACAACATTTTTCTTCTGAGCAGATTGTGCATCTTGATCCTTAGCAGACCTCGTGTAGGCCTCAGACTCTTGAGAGTACTCTTGATAATTCAAAGACTGCTCATACTCAGACTATTTTGAGAATTAAGTCCTCTCTAGCATAGTACAATGGACTTTAAATAACACTCTTGTGCTGGCCAATAGGGATAAATTAGAATATATTAGAGATGAGTTGATGTGTATGATTGCTCAATCATACAACCCATATGATGGCCCTCACATTGAGCATTTTTATAGGACTTTATCTCACATTGTCAATGGCATGGTTAAATGGAAAATGATAGATAGAGATGTTTCTGCAATGAATGTAAAATCCATTTCCCATTTTACATGAAAATGGTTGTGGTTAGAGGATATCGGGTCACCAAATGTGAGGATCCTATTGTCACACCATTCATATATCCTATATGGTTGGTGACACATTATAGGTGGTCACAGAAGCATGAGCTGCCATAGTATTTCTGCAAATAATTGTATGAAGAATTTCATCTAGGATATGATGTTGATTACACAAACTTTCCATGACATGTTGGGCAGGGTAGGGGCAGATTTGCAAATAGATTTAGACACCATGATACACAACCCCCTAGTAAGAGGGCAATGGTGGGTCAACACCTTTCGGTTTTCCCGAAAGGTTTGGATTTGGTTACAAGTGGTGCTGATGATATGGTAGTTGAGGAGGCATGTGCCGGCATGTATTATAGCATTGCCAACATTGCTACTCAAGTTGATGAGATGACTTCTGATCACATGGGGAGATATATGTTGCATTGTCATACTCCCCCTATTGTCGATGAGACAGATCCATTTTATGACCCATATATTTGTTATGAGCTATCATTGCCTGTTGAGATTGCAAGTTTACCGGAGGATCATCTGTGCCAGATGAGCTCCTATTTAGTGAGTGATCTTGTGGATGCTTATCAGACTCTCTCTACATTACATGGGATCACTCCTCAACAACTTCCTCAGTTCATTGGACAAGTACTTTAGAGATCCTCAACTAGTACCAGCCATGGTGGAGGAGATTCAGAGCCTAGTAGTTCCAAGAAGGAGGATATTTCAATACCTCCAACAACTCCTGAGACTACAGTGTATCCTACACCACAGACTCGAGGAGTTTGAGGATGAGGTTTTTCATCTCTTCTTATGGATGACTTTATTGATCCAAATGTTGTGTCATTACACTCTTTGGAGATATCTGGCACTACCACGGACATATTTTTTTAATTTTAAATATATATTATATATTATAGTAGATTAAGATGGATGCGAGATATGGAGATTTGCAGGCACCTGGTGATCCTATTCATCAGGATACACAGGTAAATTTATATTTATATTTGAATTTAAATTGATGTGTCTATTTTTTTTCCTATTCATCAAGATCCACTATATACATATTTTAACATGAAAATTGTGTACACAATGTAGGCCCCTGAAGTAGGTGATGGATTAGATCGGGGATCTAGACAGGACGCGACATAGCTCATTATATTGTTATATACATGTTTGCTTCTTTTATTATGTATATCTGACATTTATATTATACATGTTGTGGACATTTCTATTATACATGTTTTGAACATTATATTTCTATTATGTAGTTGATTTCTATTATACATGAACTGTGGACATTGCATTTGCAGCCTTATTTTAGACATTATACCTTGACAATTCATACATGTTACATGTTTATCTAGACATTTCATGTATTGCATGTTTATATCTACATTTCATGTGCTGTACATGTTTACTTTGTGTGTTACAATGAGCTCTCACTCTGAATTAGGTGCACACATTTCCTTAATACTTATAATTTATTATTTAGTGCATAATTTAGTCAAAAAAGGATGTCTTAAGGGGATCATAATACATGCTAAATTAGTATTCAATTTCTTTGAACTCATTATTATTGAATTTGTCTACTTAATTGTGTTATATGTTTATAGAAATCTCATAATTTTGAGTTACATGCTTATTTTATGTGTTAAAATGTTAAAATTCAATGTGTTACATTTCAGTTAGATTGATATGTAAATCATTTCTACATTTCAGTTAGATTGATATGCAAATGATATATACTAGGTTATATGGTTGGTATTTGTATTGGTATTTATATAGGTTTATGGATCATTTTAGTAGGTTGGGGGAATATTATTAACAATATTATCTGTTGTGTTTGTTGTAACACTTACTTTAATAGTAATGACCACAATTAGTATGGGATTGTTGGATTTTGCCAAGATCAAGGGCACAATGAAAAGCATAAAAGAGACAATAAAATGACAAGAACAAACTGTATTCTCATCAATATAAAAATGATCAACTGGATTAACCAATACAATGAATAGAGGCCTGCTTATATAGGCAAGGCCATATGGATGTATGAGCACACAAATATGACAAGTGGCTCAATGAGAAACAAGGGTAGGTAGGAAATAGGTGTGGGTAGGTAGGAGAAATAATATAATATTCCACATGAGGTGGATCACCCACCGAAGGTGGAATTATCACTCCACAATAAGTGGATATGATAGTGTAATAACAAGATCAACACCATAAGAGGTGGAATTTCTCCTACACACACTATCCCAATGAGGCACAAACACCCAAGTGTCTCATATCCAAACTACTATGTAATGCATTATCCTAAGTAAACTTAAGTAAGTGTAATAATATCCATGATGAATAATTATTTACACCAACACCCCCCCTTAAGTGCAACTTAGGGGAATGCACTTAAGTCTACAATGCAACTAAGCAAGATGGGTCCCAGCTACGAGGCCATGATAGGTACCCATGTACAACATGCAAATGCAAGCAAAACAATGCAATGCAATCTCTCACAACCGGAGAAAAGGAGAAAACCCAGTGGGAAAAAAAACTCCCCCCCAAAAGAGAGATGAATGTACAAAAGAATCTCAAGGAAGAAGGACAAAACCTCAAAGAGGAAAAAGTCCCCCCCATAAGAGAGGAAGGAGAAGTCAGCTGACCCCCCCTAATGACACATCCCGCACCCCCAAGAGAGCTCGCAACTGCTGGAACTTACTCTCGGTGAAAGGTTTGGTGAATATGTCAGCAACCTGCTCTGCTGTAGAACAATACTGCAAATCAATGACTTGCTCCTGGATGAGCTCTCGGATATAGTGCATATGAATCTCGATGTGTTTGGTCCGCTGGTGCTGGACCGGGTTCTTCGAGATGGCAATGGCACTCTGATTGTCTCAATATAGGACTGTCGGCCGTGGAGTAGTGAACCCAAACTCTGTGAGAATCTGCTGGAGCCAAATGGTCTCAGTCGCTGCGTTAACAGCACCTCGATACTCAGCCTCAGTCGAAGAGAGAGCAATAGCATGTTGCTTCTTGCTCTGCCAACAAATGGGGCCCGAACCAAGGTGAAAACTGTAACCAGAAGTAGACTTACGATCAACTAGATCGCCAGCCCAATCGGAGTCTGTGTAACCAACCAAGCGAAGTCCTGTGCCTGCTGCATAGTGAATCCCATAGTGATGTGTACCCTGGATGTAATGTAGAATGCGTTTGGCGGCTTTCCAATGAAGCTCATGTGGTTCCTGCATGAAGCGGGAAACCATGCCAACTGCAAATGAAATATCAGGGTGTGTATGAGTCAAGTAGATGAGACTACCCACAAGCTGACGATACAAAGTGGCATCAACTAGTGGAGAAGAACACTGAGCCTCAAGCTTGACTCCTGAAAGAAAGGGAGTCGGGGCAGGCTTACAATCAGCCATATGAAAGCGTGCAAGTAGATCAAGAGCATACTTGGGCTGCGATAGAGTAATCCCGGAAGATGACTGTGAAATCTCAATCCCGAGAAAGTAGTGCAAAAGACCCAAGTTAGTCATAGAAAATCTGTCATGCAAAGCAGATTTGACCCTGCTAATGATGGATGCAGTACTCCCTGTAATGATCAAGTCATCAACATAGAGCACTAGTATCAAGTGAGAGTCATCCTGTCGCAAAATGTAGACATTCGGATCGGAATGACACCTGGTGAAACCTGCAGAGAGTAGAAAGGAGTCCATCTTGGCATACCAAGCCCTGGGGGCCTGCTTAAGGCCATAGATAGATTTCCTCAATCTGCAAACCAAAGAAGTATCCTGGATGAAACCCTATGGCTGCTCCATATAAATCTCCTCATCTAGATCACCATGAAGAAAGGCACTCTTCACATCCATCTGATGTACAGCCCAACCATGAGCTGCAGCTGTAGCAAGTGTCAAACGAATGGAGTTCATCTTAGCTACGGGTGCAAAGGTCTCAGTATAGTCAACACCTGCAACCTGCGAGAAACCTTTGGCAACAAGCCGAGCCTTATACTTATCCACACTACCATCCGCTGCAAACTTAGTTCGATAGATCCACTTACATCGAACCATCTTTCTCCCCTTAGGGAGATGTACTAGATCCCATGTGTTGTTCCTCATCAAGGAACTATACTCTTCCTCCATAGCTTGGTCCCACTCAGGAACCCCTGATGCTTCCCTGAATGTCTGTGGATCGGAAGCGGTAGCAATAAATGCATGTGGATGATCCTGATGTTGTGATCGTGTTCTCCGTGTATCCAAAGGATCCCCAACAAGAGAACCCGCGGACTCAAGTGTCTGTCGAGCCCAACGAGGTCTAGGTGGAGGTGGAGAATGAGGCACCTCAACTACAAATGGACCCTGCGGAGGTGTAACCCTGCGAGTCGGAGTTGAGGGAGTCTCATCATCTGAATCACTAACATCACCATCCACAATGGAGGAAGGTGGAGGAGGTAGAGAGGCTAAGCTAGGAGAGCTTTCCTCAAAGTGAACACTCCTCTCAATGAATACCTCATGTGTCTCTGGATCCATCAATCTGTATGCCTTAACACCCTCAGGATATCCAACAAATATGCAAGGCCGACTCTATGGTTCCAATGCCTTGCGTTTCTGTGGAGGTATGCGAGCCCATGCTGGACACCCAAAGACTCTGAAATGTCTCACAATCGGTTTCCTACCAACCCAAGCTTCAAAAGGAGTAATACCTTGTAAAGCTTTGTGAGGAACCCGATTCTGGATGTGTGTGGCACAACTGATAGCCTCTGCCCAAAAGGTGGGATCAAGAGAACGTGCATGGATCATACAGCTAGCCATTTCTTTGAGAGTTCGATTCTTGCATTCTGCAACCCCATTCTGCTGTGGAGTGTATGCAACAGAATGCTGAAGATCAATCCCCTCAAATGTACAAAAGTCCTCAAGTCTCTTGTTCACATATTCCCTGCCATTATCTGTACGAAGAATCTTGATCACTTTCCCTGATTGCTTTTCCACACGAGCCTTGAAGTCCTGAAATCTGTCAAATACTTCACTCTTATGAATGAGAAAGTAGACCCAAGTGAAGCGGGAGTAGTCATCAATGAAGGTAAGAACATAGCGAGCCTTACTAAATGAAGGTGCTGGAAATGGACCTGCTACATCACTGTGAACAAGTTGAAGAACTTCCAAAGCTCTCCAAGTTTTCTCTTTATCAAATTTCTCTTCGGGATGCTTGCCCATGGAACAACCGGAACATACACCCTCTGAAAAGCTGATTCGAGGAAGACCTGTGACCATGTCTTTAGTGCTGAGCTGCTGTAGATAGCGGTAGTTGAGGTGACCAAACCGCTCATGCCATAGCTTACTTTCTGAATTTGAATGAGTAAGCAAGGCCCTAGAAGGTGAACTTGGCACAAAGTGAGAAAATGAATAAAGCCTTGAGTTGTCATTGACTTGTCCCACTGCTACCAAGGCATCATCATCAAGTTCCTTTACCACAACTGAATCTGGTGTAAACTCAACCTTTTTCCCATTCCCATAGTGAGTGATTTGGTAGATGGAGAGAAGATTGGTAGACAAGTTAGGAACATAGAGAACATTCTCAAATGTTCCATCATCCATGTCAACTGAACCTTTCCCTTCAACCTCTACTTGTGTATCATCACCTATGTAAATGTGAGGTACCTTAGATGGCTCTAATGTAGAAAACTGCTCCTTTCTAGAACCCATGTGATATGAGGCACCCGAGTCAAGTATCCATTGCTGTGAAGAACCTGTTTTAGCCACAAATGCTTGCCCTTTTCCTTTTGACTGTGAGGAAGAAGAAGAAGAGGAATCCTTCTTTGTGTAGGCGGATGGCAAGTTGATGTTGTTTTTCTTGAGAAGATTGGTTAACTCATCAACTTGCTTTGCATGGCATCGATGCTCATCATGACCATACTTTTTGCAATATGCACAAGTTGGTTTATCCTTCTTAGGTGTTGTCCCCTTCTTGGAAGAGGATTGTTGATTGCCTTGTGATGGAGAGGATGATTGTCCCTTTTCTTGTTGTGGTTGAGACTTAGATTGCTTCTTCTTCTTGTTGGAATTTTTGCCTTGACTTCCTTGATTTCCTTGATTTGCTACCAAAGCCTTGGACTTTGAAGACTTGAGAAGCCCCATGTTCAACAACTTGGATTGTTCCAATATCAACATTTCTGTGAAAGCTTCAAAAGAAGGCATAACATAAGAACTCCCCACTGTCAAACGATGAGTTTGGAAGCTTGATACAAATGCTGCATACTCTGGTGCAAGCTTGTCCAACAAGTTGAATATCAATTGAGCATCCTTTTTGTCTATTCCACAATCCTTTAGCTTTGCTCTTAGCTCATTTGCTTTGGTTACATAATCTTGGATTGTATCAAAATTCTTGGGATCTAAGTTGGTGAGCTCATTATCAATCTGGTAGCCTCTGATTTCATCAACTTGTCCATACAATTTCTGAAACATGTCCCAAGCCTCTTTAATTGTTTTACACTTCTCAATGTGGAAAATGAGGTCATCTGATACATACTTGCGTAAGGTTCCAAGAGCCATGCAATTCTTAGTGAGCCATTCTAATTGAGCATTTGGATCAGCCTTAGGATCAGGTGGTGCTGTTATTGTTCCATCTATGTAGTGTGTGAGACCCTTTTCCATTAGTTTACTCCATACTTTAATTTTCCATGATGCATAATTATGTGGAGTTAATGGTGGAAACTTATTAGGACTCATTGCAACAAGAATGGAAAGAGCACAAAAGAGGCACAATCACACAAGACACCCCCCCAAATTCACTCAATCAAAGAACCCCCCCAAATGTGATGATTTTGGCACTTTATAAGTAGTGCGTATACAATGGGCCACTTGTAAAAAATGGCAAAGTGGACTTCTAATTTACAATTTTACAACTGCCTCATGAAGGCCAAAAGAGACTCAACTGATGATGCAAGAGATCTAACTAAGATCCAAGTAATTTACAAGTACCTAATAGGCCAAATAAGACCAACATCTGAAAGTACAATTTTCACTCAAAATCTCTGAAATCTGATCATAGATTCTGAAAGTAGACGAAAAAATAAGCACTTTCAAAAAAAACGGCACCTGAAAAGGAGGTCGTATGAGCTCAAACGAGGCCTTTGAAGTTGCAAAATTGAGGATTGGACAGGTACAGCTGAGAGAATCCGCAAATTCCGAAAAACCTGTGCATCAAAATCAGAAAATAACCACACCACTGCGAAGATCACAAAATTTTAGCCCATTTCAAAAAAAATTGCACCAAAAAAGGAGCAAAAATGAGCAAGATATGGCCTTCCAAAGTTGGACTGCAAAACTGAAAAGCCCAATGGAGAGGGGTTTAAAAATTTTCAAAAAATGCTGATGTGGCGCTGACGTCAGCAAAACACAGTGTTAAATTTGACGGCCGTATGACCGTCATAAAAACTTCGCTGCCCGGCTGACTGGGCGTCCGTACCGTACGGACGAATGACTCGGACTGCTGACTGTGCAGTCCGTACTGTACGCAATGCTGACTGTGTAGGGTGATGTGGCTGTCCGTACTGCTGACTATGCGTACGGTGATCTGCGTGGCGTACGGATGTGTTTATCCACGGGCCAGTGGCCGCCTGCCACGTGGCGGGCGTGGTCCACCTGTCTCTGTCCGCGTGTCCGGGTGACGTGGCTGCCGGAGAGGTCTTCGCCGGAGTCTGAGGCCGGCGGTCACAGTGTTACCGGAAGCTGAAGGCCGTAGGCACCGGAGTCCGGGGAGGAGGCGGAGCTGGCCGGGAGCGGGGCGCCGAGGAGGCGCTGCAGCAGAGCCGGGACGGGAGCGGCGCCGTAGGCCGGGAGGCGGTCGGTAGTCGCCGCTTGTGACGGCCGAGGAGGAGGCGGCGCGGGAGGCAGACCCGGGAGGCAGAGCGCTGGCGGAGGTGTAGAACCGGGGCTCGGACGGTGCACGGTGCTGCGTGCAAAAAAAAGACAGGTACGGCGCCGGCTGTACAGGGTCTGCGGCAACCTGCCAAAAGGTACCTCGGGTACAGCACGGGGGGGGGTCTGCGGACCCCCCAAAAATTTGATTTTTTTTTTTTTTTTTTTTTGAATCTTTTTTTCAAATTTTTTGAATTTTTTGTTTTTTTTTTTATTTTTCAAAAACAATATTCAGAAAATGAAATTTTTTTTTTTGAAAAAAATATATAAAAATTCGAAAATCCGTACGATATAGCCAAATTGGGGAAAAAAATTTTCCTCACCAAAATAGGTCGACTTTATAGTCAAAATTTATGGAAATGGCCTCCCGGATTCAACGGTGATGTCCAAATCGCTGTAAGATGCCTCCAAAAAATGAAGATCCCCAAATCCGAAAATAGAAGCCTTCCACGATGTCTCCAAAAACTGATCAACGAAGCCCCAATAGCTCTAATACCATGTTGGATTTTGCCAAGATCAAGGGCACAATGAAAAGCATAAAAGAGACAATAAAATGACAAGAACAAACTGTATTCTCATCAATATAAAAATGATCAACTGGATTAACCAATACAATGAATAGAGGCCTGCTTATATAGGCAAGGCCATATGGATGTATGAGCACACAAATATGACAAGTGGCTCAATGAGAAACAAGGGTAGGTAGGAAATAGGTGTGGGTAGGTAGGAGAAATAATATAATATTCCACATGAGGTGGATCACCCACCGAAGGTGGAATTATCACTCCACAATAAGTGGATATGATAGTGTAATAACAAGATCAACACCATAAGAGGTGGAATTTCTCCTACACACACTATCCCAATGAGGCACAAACACCCAAGTGTCTCATATCCAAACTACTATGTAATGCATTATCCTAAGTAAACTTAAGTAAGTGTAATAATATCCATGATGAATAATTATTTACACCAACAGGGATGCTTGCTTTTCTTCACAACTAGTACTAAACTAAGAGCTAAGTTTGATATTAATCTAGAGTTTAACATTATGTAAGACTACATCCTAGGATAATATACCTAACTTTTCTTATGAGGATGTCTTAAGGGGATGTCAATGAAAAATCAAAATGTATTTTCTAAATCAGGTAATATAAATAATCACTAATAAATATGAATGATGTAATTATGACTAGTGCGTTGTTCTTAATCAAGAAATATAAATAATTAATAATAATTTCTTAATCAAGCAATATCAATAATTACTAATAATCTAATTCAAGTAATATAAATAATCACTAATAATCTAATATAACAAAGAAAATAATTTACATGAGTGCAAACTCATAAAAAATCAAATAACAATGTTATATAATTTAGCATACACATAAGGGGATCTAAAATTAGGACCTATTAGGATGTCTTAAGAGGATGTCCAAAGAGGATGTCTTAAGGGGATGTCAATGAAAAATTGAAATGTATTTTCTAAATCAAGTAATATAAATAATTACTAATAAATATGAATAATACAATTATGATAGTGCCTTGTTCTTAATCAAGAAATATAAATAATTACTAATAATTAGTAATAATTTCTTAATCAATCAATATAAATATTTACTAATAATCTAATTCAAGTAATATAAATAATCACTAATAATCTAATATAACAAAGAAAGGAATTTACATGTGTGTGAACTCATGAAAAATCAAATAACAATGTATATATAATTTAGCATACTTAGTTCATAAGGGGATCTAAAATTAGGACCTATTAGGATGTCTTAAGGAGATGTTCAAAGAAGATGTCTTAAGGGGATGGACGAAGAGGATGTGTTAAGGGGATGTATAACATAAAATAATACATTTAAAAGCTTTTCAACCAAGCATGCATATGTAACAATTTATATAATTTAGCATACTTCAGATAAGGGGATCTAAAGGTAGGACCTATTAGGATGTCTTAATGGGATGTCTAAAGATGATGTCTTAAGGGGATGTATAACATGTAAAATCACATGTATGTATGTAATTGAAGAATACATAAAATCATAAATATAAAAGCATTTCAACTTTGAGCATGCATAATAATATATGAAAACCATTGCTCACCATGTCAAAAAAAAAGTAGATATGATCAAATATTAAAAAATCGTCTCTAAGTTTTAATATGGTCCATATATATATATATATATATATATATATATATATATATATATATATATATATATATATATATATATATACATCCAATCCTAGTTCAAATTAAACATGAGTTCAAACTCTAGTTCAAATATAAAAGTATGAGCTACAAAAAAAAGTTAGATGACCTAAGTTAGCTCCTGATACATATAGTCTGGATCCTCTCTATCTTTTATTATCTCCAAAAATATTTTATGTTCTTCAAAAGGTAACCTCCACTTTTGGTTGCCACGTCCTTTTTTTTGCAATGTCTCAAATTGTAGCTTTGTCGCTATAACCAAGTGACTGTAATGTAGAATTGTTTTTCCAAGCTCGTGTATTCAATAAATTGACCACCATTTTTGTCTATCTTAGTTTGTGGATAATAGGTGCCTTCTATAACAACTGAACCAGTTGGATATGACTGTCCATCATTGTCTACTATTACTTCTGGCAATTTGAATTTTGCTTTTGTGAATCTTAGTAGATAATAATCTACACCTTCCACATTGTCAGGATCCACAACAACAACAAAAATATCACCTACATGTATGTACATCCAGATGACACCATATAAATTTAAAACAAAAGTAAGATGTAGATAAAATTTGAACATGTCTCTACATGATCTAAATTAAAACTAAATAAAAGAACATGTATGCACACACGCACCTGTAACGACTAAATCAGAAACACGTTCATAGTCAGTTGAATGTATAGGATCATGAGTGTCTATGTCATTTCCATCATCTTCATAAGGATTCATTCTGATGAACGCTTTCATATCCCATTGTGTGACATATCCATTTGCAATATTCTCACATTGACTCATTGGATTATCCTCAACACAGTCAGCACAAAAGCATGTCTTTTCTCTTACTTGAATCAATGGAGGCTTGTGGTGTCCTGTAGTCATCACTTGATGTAAACTTCTAATACCAACAATTATTTGACAATTGTAAGGATTAGATCAATCAATACCTATTACAAATATGAAATGAAATTTTCACATTTTAAGATCAACAACTTTAGGAAAAAAGTGAAATACAGAGCTCATGAATTCTTTTTAAGAATTCTTAAGAACAAAAATATTTTACCTTTCACTTCCCAAAAATAACGTTTGTTGTATGGCGTGTCCCGACTAGCAAAATGACTTTGACACCATTCAATAATTTTGTTTGCATTCTCTATGCTATTACCTACATAAAATAACTTAGAGATGTTGTTATGTGCACTTATTTTTAAATGAAATTATATTAAGAAATAGATACAAACAAATTGAAAACAAAATTAACAATACCTGCAAGTTCATGCTGGCTAAGTGCACACTTCACACATTCTCCTGCTCCATCGTGCTCCCCTTTTCCATGTCCACTTTCAAATAAATTCTACAGAAACTTAACATTGTGTGTAGCATGTTGCATGGATATCCAATTAAAGGCTTTTGTAGATTTAAATTGTCCTGCTCCATAAAGTTGTATGTCATGTACATGTACAATTGAACATTTAAAATAAAATTTATCAAATTGAAATAAAATACAAATTTACATATAAATGAAAATGAATTGAAACTTACGTATTCACTTACACAACCATACGACCAAATCCAGTATTGTGAAACATTTATCCCGTAATTTGCAAGATCTTCAAAAAATATTGCAAGAAAATGAGCTACATAGCTCCTATCATGAACCTTATCATTGTTGATATAGAAATGAACCTCCTTGATGATAATGCGTTCATTTGGATGAGTACAATTTTCTACTCCATCCACATCAAATTGTGCATGTCTATAGGTCACTTGCACAAATATTGCAACTCAAGTGAACAAAATGATAATATTGAGATTGAATCTGTGATAGAGGGGAAAATATATAGTTCTCGGTGAAATATACAATTGAAAGAATACAACTAGGTGGAAAACAATTTTTGGAATCATGAAATTGCTTAGCTTGCCATCGTGCACCATGACAATGTCCGATATGTGGATAAATCATAGTACGAAATATATTCATAAATTCAAGGTAGGAGAATTCACTCTCCTTCAATGCATTTTTTTTGGGTTCATCTCCTGACTTAGTTTGATATGTCTCATATTGAAATATCTTCCACAAAACTGACATTGAAACATCAATATTCTTAATTTGTAACGGAAATTTTTGCAAATCTCCACAATCAATGCATATACTTTTCATACACTGTACATTGAAGTCATCTAATTCTTCTGATTTATCACATAAAATTGATTTCACAAATTATGTCGTACTTCTAGGGATGACCATATCTGGATTAAAAACTGCCATAGATTTTTTATATGACTCTAAGTATAGATGAAACTCAACATGATTTCGATAACAAAAAGTTTTACATGCCTTATTTATGCATACAAAGCAAGGGCACAACCTTTCAAACATTCTCTGACATATTTTCACATCTGAAAATTCTTCCTTGAATGCTCACTTTGTGTTGTATCTAAAAAATGTTTAGGATGTGAAATCTTCATACCGGTCTCTTCATCTTTCATTTGTATAGTGTCTCTTCTATTGGAAGAAACACCAGAGTGGCTGGTCCAATATTCAATGACCAGTCTTCTTACATCTTCAAAAAATTTATCTTTTCGAGAAAGTCTACAAATATTTACCCAATTCATTTCAATGTTTTCATCTAGCATATTTCTCCTCCTAATATATCTTTGAACAATTTTTCTAGATATATGCAGTAATTCAGAAATTGTTGTAACTTGTCTTTTATGTGACAACCTCTTACTAGAAATCGTAGTCATCAACGCTCTACATGCAACACTTGAATCGACTCCTCGACTTGTGGTATCAATAAGGTTGAATGCATATCACAAATTTTCAACTATTGTTTCTTTTACATGACCTCCTAAGCTTTTGCTATTATCGACACTCAACAACTCCAAAACATGAGTCATTTCTCTTTTCTTGAATAAATTTACAAATAATTGTGCTCTCTCAACCATAGATTTTGTTTCAAAATATTCCTCCCACGTGTTTTTGCAATGCAATTTAATTGTGCTCTCAGGTACCATGTGTTTAAATAAAATTTAACTGAAAAGAGAATCCTCATTCATCTCCATCAAATTTCTCAAGACAGAAGAAAAATTTGTACCTTGACTAGTACCAATTTCTTTCGCTACTTCAGTTGCATCATCTTCAACATCAACCGGATCTTCTTCAACATCAACAAGTTGCTCTTGATTACGTTTTGTACGACCTTTCTTTGAATCATCCCTTATATGATCATATGTTTTTGCTATTATTGACACTCAACAACTCCAAAACATGAGTAATTTCTCTTTTCTTAAATAACTTTACAAATAATTGTTCTCTCCCGACCATAGATTTTTTTTCAAAATATTCCTCCCACATGTTTTTGCAATGCAATTTAATTCTACTCTCAGGTACCATGTGTTTAAATAAAATTTGACTGAAAAGAGAATCCTCATTCATCTCCATCAAATTTCTCAAGACTGAAAAAAAATTTGTACCTTGACTAGTACCAATTTCTTCCGCTACTTCAGTTGTATCATTTTAAACATCAACAAGATCTTCTTCAACATCAATAGGTTTCTCTTGATTACGTTTTGTATGACCTTTCTTTGAATCATCCCTTATACGATCATATTTTTTTGCTCTATTTATTTTATTCCCTATTACACAAAGTATTGAAATTTGCTTTCCTAAAATCGCAAGTGAATACTCCTTAAGAAAAAAATCAACTCCTTTGCAAAAAATCACCTCCTCGATAAAAAATCACTTCCTTCCAAAAAATCATCTCCTTCCTTGAAAAAAATCAACTTCCTAGAATTTTTTTTTGAAGATTTCATGAATTGTTTTTTGTTTTTTGTTTTTAAAAAATTAAAAAATTACCTCATTAATATATGAGGGAAAGGGTGGGGAAATGAGCAGTCGCTTCCCCATGCGATCGCTCGCAAAGGGTCCTGTCGCTTGGGGGACTCGGTCGGCTGAAGCTACCTATGTGGCATCCCACATGACAACCCTTGATCCATAGTGTCTGGAGGAGAAATGAGGCACCCCATTCACGGTTTGACGGAGAAAATGGGAAAAAAAATGTGGTTGTCACGGGAAAATAAGACCTAGATTTTCAAAAAAACTTTTTTTGACAGGTACCACTTACATGGTCCTTTAGGGCTTATTAGCCTGTACATGCTCATTCTCCTAAAATTAGCGTGCAAGCACTCACTTTCCTAAAGGTAGCGCATACGCGCTCACTTTTCTAAAAGTAGCGCGTATGCGCTACCATTTTTAGGCTCGGGAATAATGGACCTAAGCACATACGTGATGATTTTAAATTTTATAACCGCATACGCGCTGCTTATTTTTTCACTATTTGTTTTGGGTGGTGTCCACTTTTCTGACCACCATCTTGGTGCACATACGCAACAACAAGTTTCACATACCTTATTTATGCGTACAAAGCAAGGGAACAACTTCTCAAACATTCTCTGACATATTTTCGCATCTGAAAATTCTTCCTTGAATGCTTCAAATGGCTCACTTTGTGTTCTATCTACAAAATGTTTAGGATGTGAAATCTTCATATGGGTCTCTTCATCTTTCATTTGTATAGTGTCCCTTCTATTGGAAGAAACACAAGAGTGGCAGGTCCAATATTCAAATACTAGTATTCTTACATCTTCAGAAATTATGTCATTTCGAGGAAGTCTACAAATATTTATCCAATTCATTTCAATGTTTTAATCTAACATATTTCTCCTCCTAATATATCTTTGAACAATTTTTCTAGATATATGCAGTAATTCAGAAATTGTTGCAACTTGTTTTTTATGTGACAACCTCTTACTAGAAATCGTATTCATCAACGCTCTATGTGCAACACTTGAATCAGCTCCTCAACTTGTGGTATCAATAAGGTTCAATGCATCTTGAAAATTTTCAACTATTGTTTCTTTTACATGACCTCCTGAGCTTTTTCTATTATCGACACCCAACAACTCCAAAACATAACTTTACAAATAATTGTGCTCTCCCGACCAGAGATTTTTTTTCAAAATATTCCTCCCACATGTTTTTGCAATGCAATTTAATTGTGCTCTCAGGTACCATGTGTTTAAATGAAATATGACTGAAAAGAGAATCCTCATTCATCTCCATCAAATTTCTCAAGACAGAAGAAAAATTTGTACCTTGACTAGTACCAATTTCTTTCGCTGCTTCAGTTGCATCATCTTCAACATCAACCAGATCTTCTTCAACATCAACAAGTTGCTCTTGATTACGTTTTGTACAACCTTTCTTTGAATCATCCCTTATATGATCATATGTTTTTGCTCTATTTATTTTATTCCCCATTACACAAAGTATTGAAATTTGCTTTCCTAAAATCGTAAGTAAATACTCCTTAGGAAAAAAATTAAATCCTTTGCAAAAAATCACCTCCTCCATAAAATATCACCTCCTTCGAAAAAATCGCCTCCTTCCTTGAAAAAAATCAACTTCCTAGAATTTTTTTTGAAGATTTCATGAATTGCTTTTTGTTTTTTGGTTTCAAAAAATTAAAATATCACCTCATTAATATATGAGGGAAGGGGTGGGGAAGCGAGTGGTCTCTTCCCCATGCGACTGCTCGCAGAGGGTCCCTCTAGTTGGGGGACCTGCTCGGCCGAATCCCTTGCCCATGTGGCATCCCACATGGCAGTCTACTTGTAGTACCCCTTTTCGATCGGACTTATTAGACTGACTTTGTGTTGCAGTTTACTATTCAGTTGACACTTTATTGCTCGACTTTTTGCAGACGTATTTGATATTATTTCATGTTTATCTAGATATTGGATGCATGAGTTATTTTCAGTATTTCAGTATTGGTGATTTCTAGTATTTCATGGATTATTGCTTGTACTGACATCTTACTTTATCTAGGCGATGTGTCATATATATGTTGCGTGTTTGCTATTGTATTGGATGCAAGGGGACGATTTTCCTTCACTCGTTTCGATGAGACAGGGAACGTCGTGATTCTCCTTCATCGGTGTGCGTGCCATGTATTCTATATTTATATGCATGTATGTGTGTGCTTTGATGATGCAGGATATTGCAGGTACAAGTACCGGGTAGGTACGAGGTATCGTCTCCACCTGGCTTCACAGGTCTGAGCGTGCCTTATATGTCCGATGGGAGTGGAGGAGATAGCTTTTGACCCTAGTCCTTACCTCAGTCTATTATTGTGAGTACCGTCAGTCGGTCGTTCATCCCTTTTGTTCGAAATTTGAGTCTTTTTGCTTTTCCTCGATTTGCATGCCATAGTGGTTCGGTTATTTATTTAAAGTATAAGTTGTCATTATTTGTTGGCTTGAGCGATTTATTCCTTATTATGCCTTTATGTCTTGAATCAAGCTCAATTGATTAGTTTATTAGATTTTAACTTTTAGTTGTTTATTTTGGAAAACTAATCGTGTTTACATCCAACGGAAGAAGTAGAATAAATAGAGTTAATTGCTTTTAATATATGCAAATAAAGCTAACTCATTGTTTTCCTATTTAGTTGAAAAGTTGATATAATTGCTATATATGAAAAATGTAATTTTCAAAAAGGGAATTCTCATTTATTTGTTTTTGAGGAATATGAAAAAGAAAAAAGAAAGTCAATTGTTTGATTTTAATGTTTTTTTTAAATAGAAAATATTGCAACCTAGAAAATTAGGTTAAAACTTTGTCTTACTAATTTACCTTGGAGGAGATTTTGGGGGTTATGCTTGTTTTGGAGGAGGAAAAAAAAGAAATTCTGGAAAAATTGCTTGAAGGGTGGATTTGGGTTTTGAACTAGCTGGGAATTCTGCTGAAGCATACCACTCCTTCTTGGAAATCTTAGAGGTTGGTTGAATCCTTGTTTATTTCAACAAAAAAATCCTTGCTTTCTTCCAATTCTCTGTTATTTGTTTAAAAGCTTGATTTATGAATTTTGGGTGTTGAGTGTTTGCTTGTCATGGGTTTGTGGAAGAAGGATTCTATCAATTTGTTATCAAATTCAAACTTAAGCTCTCTCCATGTAGTTTCATAACTTAATTTATGTTGTTTCATTTTTTGCTTGTGCAAGAAATCCTTTGTTTTGTTTTGCTGTTTGTAATTAGAAAGATTGTTGGGTTTTAGTAGTGTTATGCTGGCAAAATTTTGCCAAGCATTTATAAAATACCTCTCCCTGGTAATTTTCAGTTTAAAAATGATGATTATGAGTTAATTTTTCTTGTTCATGCTTGTTGGGAGCAAAGAAATTCAATTGGAGGTTAGAGGTTAAGTTCATTCCCATTTAATTTAGTTTTAAGAGTGAACTGGGCTGATTTGGATGAAATTTTATTGCCCCTGTTTTGTCTCAGAAGTTTTTTTTATTTGCTGGTAAAATTGATATTACCAGTCACTTTTATAATTTTTTTTTTTTTGGTTGTATGTTTGTTAAAGAAAAAGAATTGGCTGGAGATTTATTTGTTATTTTTTTAACAGAGTTTTCATCTCTGTATCTCTGTTTGTTATTTTCATTTTTGGCTGAGATGTTTTTCATTTAAAACGAAATTTAAATTAATTAAAAACAAAAAAAAAAATAATTTAGTTGGGATTGGGGGCGGTGGCGGGGAGCTGGGCTCAACCCAGCCCACTCAACTCCCCTCTCCCTGCAGCCTCGCTGCATTCCCCAGCTTGGGGTTAGCAGCAAGCGCTGCTTTCCCCAAGTCTGAGGATGCAGCAAGCGCTGCATTCCCCAGTTTGGGAACAGCAGCACTCGCTGCCGTGGGTGCTTTGGGCCCCACGTTGGTGGTTTAAATTTGTTTTTTTTTTTATATACTTTTTTTTAGTTTAAAAAAAAAAAAGAAGTATAATTTTGTTAGTGGTTTAAATAAAATCCATAAGTGTTATTTTGTGTTTAATATTAAGTGATAATATATTGTTATTTAAACAATAATAACAATATGTTATTATTTAATATTAAATAATAATAATATGTTAATTGTAGTTTATAATGATGTTAGATTAATTAATAATTTTTTGATTTAGCGATGAGGATTATTTGCCTGGTATTGTGAAAATAAATAAAATGATTTAGAGGTTAGTATTAATGTTTGGAATAAAGGAAAGATTAGGTTAAATTTGATATTAGTGTTTGTTGTCCAAGTATTGTAAAATAATCGTATGATGATTGTATCCGACGAATAGGTGTTTTATTGGAATCATTCTATATTAGCCGATATATATATTTGTTTAAATTGATTTAGATGTTGACTTGGTCATAGTCGGTTTGAGTAAATTGTAATTCTATCATCATCAACTGGTTGGGAGTTTAAAATTGTAAATGTGGTTCCAGTTCAACCTTTTTAGACATGTGACTGCATCATTTCTTTATGTTAAATAAATGCGATGTCTTTCATTCCAGAAATTCTTATTGCGAGCATTTTATGCTGTTTACTACTTAAAGAAAGATTGCTTGTGTAGGATCTTGTGTTTTAATAATTGCAGTCTAGTTGTTTTAATGTCGTCGCATTATGTTTAAAATTGTCATTATGTTGTCGATGTTTACCCTTGGTCAGGTGTCGATGTTTAAACCTTGAGGAAGTGAGCTATTATGTGTTATGTCCCTAATGGTCAACTCTGGGTTTGTGACTGTGAGTCCTCCACCTGTGTTATGTCTGGATAATTTATGGTTGTCAGCCCCACCATAGAGTTCTCATAGATAGTCTTATCCAGTTAGTGACCTAGTAGAGAGAGTGGCTTTCGGGCGGGGGCCGCACCCGAAGTGGATGGCAGGATAACCCCTCGAAAGTCAGCTATTAAGTGATAACCTAATAATTTATCTAGGGGGTGGGTAGTTATTAATTTAATTAAGATAATGTACCCCGTACATGGTTGAGTGCTTGTATAGGCTCAAGGTGTTTGGGAAGGCCTGGAATGGCAAACCTATCACCTTGTCCTCACGAAAGGATGGTAGGGTCCGCATGATGCTTAGATGGAGCCGGGTGTTCGGGAGAGGTTACCAGGATAACCCAAGATGGGGGCCGGGACCTATGGAGACCTACCTAGGGTAACCATCTTAAGCCATGTGATGACACTCTCTCTCTAGGGTCGCTAGTGTTTTGTGAGTCGAGTCACTTGTGTACTGCGGAGTCATGTGTACAGTTGTACTTTTCTTGCTTGCTTGAGGGTCTTCTGCTATGTCCTAGCATGGTGGGGTGGTTCCATTATGGGATCACATGGTCGGGTGGTAGTGCCACTTCCCATCGGATATCTTGTTCCTACCTTCACGCGAGGATTGGCTTCGTCGGTGCATCTTGGTTCTTGCTTCGTGTAGCACTTATGTTCTTGATTTTGTACCTTTGAGGCCCGTGTGGTCATTGTATCAGCAACCTTGTAACCTTTGTATTTTATTGTTCTATGGAAGCCATGTAATTTATGGAATATTGTAATTTAAGTTCATGGGATATATGTTGTTTCAATTATCTTTCTTATTATGTATAAATGAATCATTGGAAGTATATATATTGTAATTCTTTAAACCTATCTTTTGGAGATCAATTTATGAATGTGAGTCATTTAATCAGTATTGACTTTCCTTAATTTAGATGAATAATTGGATTAATATTGTGATGTAGTTTTTAATTAGAAGTAATCTTCGTTGGTAACCCTTTAGGATGTCAATGATAGTCTTCCGCTTGTGATATTATTTGTGCAATGTTATGATTAATTCACTTAATCTTTTAAAAAAAAATTTATTGCGCCTTTTAGTTGCCTTGTTGTGTTGCTATCCTTTAGGGTTCCTGGCGAGGCATTACACTACTCAAAACCCCCACCCCCAATTTGCATAACTTTCAAGTTCTACTAAGAATTTGACCATCAATTTTTTATTTTAAAAAAAAACTAAAAATACCCTTTTCGAGAGCTCGGAGTGAGGAACATTGACATATATTTTTTATTATAGAATTTCAATTAGAATTAGTATTTTAAAATTACAAAATACTACATGTAAGTATATTAACATTCCAGAAGAATCTGATTCAGAAAAACAAAAAATAATAATAAATCATATAAGAAAAATTTAAAAATTATATATAACACTAGAAGAGAGAGTCCTCTTTAAGAATATATAATTTTTGGGGGGATTGATATAGTTTTGATAGGGGAAATTTGGTGGGAGACGAAAACTATCGATTGTAGGAAACTTTGACTTTGAATTATTATAACGGTGAAAATATACATCGAAATCAGATTTTTTTTCTGCACTGGCTATGGATGTCATCTAAAACATATTTCAAAATCAGAGGAAAACAAGATTATTTACATATAGTTTTGTGGTGGGAAGGAAAACCCTTGATTTGCAGTATTTTTTAATAATTAAAAAAATGACTTCAATAATTAAAAAACATTTCAATTCTTGTTCCAATATTTTTTTAAAATAATAGGCATAAAATTCATCCAGTTTTACACATTTCATCAATTTACATCATCTTCAAAAACCAAATAGAAATATCACTTTTGTGCCATTGGAGTTGAATTGTTTTGCTGTTGTTAGCCTTTTCCTTTATAAAAGTGAGAGACAAGTTTGTACTTTTACCTAACAACAAGGAAAACTATGGACTTCACACCTAATTTAGTTATCATTAGATACTTGGAGACTAGAGCTATCATTGCGACTAGGGTGGTTGATCATGCATCTCAATTGTACTCATTTTCACATTTTGGTCGTATTGATGAGGTTGATTCTTCACATGATGATTCAGATTTTGAGGAGAACTTTGGGTATTTGAACTTGGGGATTCTCACATGTGACCCGCTCTTGAGCCTTGCATTTCATCTCCTTCTATTGATATCAAATCACCTATTGCACCTGATGATGCAACTATTGCGACTATTTTGCCTTCTTGTGATTTAGTGCAACATGATATATCTTGTCTTCTAGCTTCAGTTCATTGGGATGACTACTTGATAGACATTGCAGGTTTGTTTGTGGAGTCCTACATTGCAGATTTGGAAGACATCATTGATGAAATTCATCTTCTCTTTGATGAAGATGATTCTTCTTTTATTGTTGTGAGAGAACACTCTGGCCCTCTTATGCATTCTCTACATGATCCTTCTTTCAAGGTTGACATGATTGTGGATACTTTTCTGCAACAATTGGAGGAGGTCTCTTTATCCTTAGAGGAGACATGTGAGTCTTTAGATATTGTTCTACATTCATCTCCACTAGATCTTGGAGTGCCATTTCAGCAGTGCGGAACAATTCACCACCTTTGGAGGGGGTAACTTCCAACATCGACATGGGGACACTTGGGCAGTTTTCAGAGACTTCATCTATCATGTGTTTTTTTCCTACATCTTCCTTTCATGATTGGGATACTACATGGATACACCTTTGGTTTTGTTTCTTCCTAAGGCGAGGAACGTTGTTCAACGTTTGTGGAGCAGTTACTTCATTCAGCTTTGAGCTTCTACCATTGGTACAAATTCTACATTGAGCGGGGGCTCCTTGGTCTCTCTTCTTCTCTCATATGGGGGGGGTTTTTTCTTCACATGGGGTTTTTTCCTTCACATACTTTTTTGAGAGGTCTTTTGTATATAGTTTTCATCTTTCTTTTGGGGGAGGGTTTTTTGCCATTGGGTTTTTCTCTCTTTCCCCGCTTTATGAGAGATTGCATTTGCATTTATACATTGGTACCTACATGGCTTTGTAGTCGAGACTCATCTTGCATTACTTAGTTGCATTGTAGACTTAAGTGCATTTATGTTGGTGTAATTATTTATTCATGTTGGATATAATTACACTTTACTTAAGTTTACTTAGGTACATGCATATCATAGTAGTTTGCATATGAGGCACCTAGGGAGATGTGCTACATTGAGAGTGTGTATGTAGGAGAAACTCCACCTTTTATGGTGTGATCTTGTTATTACTTTATCATATCCACTTATTGTAGATTGATAATTCCACTTGCGGTGGGTGATCCACCTCATGTGGAATATTTTACTATTTCTCCTACCTACCGCTACCTGCCTTTGCATCTCATTGAGCTACATGTCATCATTGTGTGCTCTCTTATCTCTTAGCCTTGCCTTTATAAGCAAACTTATCTACATTGTATGTAATTTTTCTTGATGATCTAGTTGATCAGTATTTGCTCTTGATAGAATACAGTTTATTCCTATCATCTATTTTGTACTTTTTGTTGAGCTCTTGATCTTGGAAAAATCTCACAAAATGGAACCAAGATGACCCAAAATGTATACCAATAATTACCTCTATTGTTAATTACAGCTAGCAACCATGGAGCCAAAATTTACCCAAGATGTATACCAATAATCCCTGTATCGCTAGGTAATCAAAGGCAACTACCACTCACAACAACAAATAAGACATGTCAATGATCAACAACAAATGTATTCAATGTAATCAATTTTCTTAAGTTAATTGATTTTTTATCCTACAATATATTATTTAGAGTATAATTTACTATTGGCCTCACTATAGCACCTCTTTTTAGTGCATGCACTAGTTTGAAAAAAAATAAAAAATCAAATATGAAGATTTAACATTACAAGTCCTCTCCGAGGACACGGCTAAACTCTACACAAAATGGCATGCGTACAACAGTTTCCAAAAATTATAAAATACAACAGATTTTCAGAAATTAAATTTTCATGTTTGCATTTTCATTGTTGTTAAATCACAAAAAAAAATGTTTTATTTTTACAAATCTGAATTTTTTTTATTTTTTTTGTGAAGTACCATTTTATGCAGAGATTAGCATGTGGCATTCTCCATCGCCTTGGAAACGCGCATGCCATGATGTCCCTCTACCGTCAGAATTAACTATGTCGTCCTGTAACTTCATTATACAACTTGATTATCTCTCAAATTGAATATAAATCCGTATCCAAACCCTGCTTCAAAAATAAATGCAATATTAGGTGGGTAAGTCTACCAACAAAAACAAATCTAATGAGGACACTAGAGAGTACTTCCAAGTCTAACTTAGATTTTGGAAAAAGATTTTAGCGTATCCAATTTAATGTCCATTAATTGAGATATTTACAATGAAGTGGAGGGCATTAGGTAGACGCGCATTGGAATTTAAAACACTTAATGATGGATCTATCATTGAATGGCCTTTTTTCCTAACTTGGATCTTAATTAACTATGCATCGCTGGCAAAAGGCCGGCTGCATCTTTACTTCACCTATAGATAAATCACATCTTTACAGCGTTTCCTCTGAGTTTTGCAGCTTACTTTTTTTCCTGAACAATTGAGTGTGTTGTTTCTTTCAACAGGATGCCTTCTTTGGCTTCTTCACAGGGGAATAACGAGAAGAGGAGGAAGGAGAAAGCAAAGCGTGGCACCTACAAAAGGTTGAGGAAGAGGGGAAATGGAAACAAGAGGGAGGTTCTACTGAGGGAGGTAATGCTTTTCTAAAATCTTTTCATCTTTAAACTCTTTGTTTATGCTTCTTTTAAATTTAATCATTGTTTAATTGTGTAAACAGATGAAGGATTACGTCATAACTGTGGTGGAGGAGTCTTTTAGAAATGTATTAAACAAATACGAGCAAGGGATCATGGATATAATGAATGCGATGAAAATGGAAGTGGAAGCAGAATATATGAAAATGCTAGATTATGCAGAAATGGGCAGCATTGAGCAAGTGGGAAAAAGAAATTAAAGGGAGGAGGATGCAAATTTGTTTGTTTTTGAATGAAATAATTTTGAATTATGTGAAAGACTTGGTAATTTCGCTTGTTTAACACTAGCTGGGTCTCTATATGGAAGAAATACTGAATGCTCCTCGAACATGTCGTTCTATTTTAATATAATAGCTGATATGCGTTTTGTATGTTTTTTTTAGGTATGCTTTTTTATCATGTCTGTACTGGTTAAGCACTCTTTAAAAGCTATTCGAGTAACTTGGGAATTTTTTTAGAATTTTGAACCTGACCTATCCTCTCTGAACCAATTGATTAGCAAACAATAAAAACAAAAAGAAGAAAAACACCAATATCTTTATTGAAGCTTAATTAAAAAATTACATAGAGGCTGTATATATAAAGAATTTGCAGTCTAGAAGAATAAATAATAACTGCAGTTCTAAATATATTCCTAGCTTTGCATGGAAAGCTACTAAGGCTCTCAAACTAAAAAAAGCAAACTACTCCCTAAATTAAGAATACAATAAGTGCATGCACAACATGCTTTATTTACTAAAAACAAACTCATGCAAAAAGCAAAACTAAAAATAGTCCTAAGGATTCATGCATGCTGGAGTACATGCTTTATTTGCATGAATAAACAAAAAAAAACTATTAACTAAAAATAGCTTATGCATGGTGATGAATGGATAGCTTCATGTCCAAACTGGAGTTGCATGGAGCAGCATGCTAGAGCAGCATCACTTATCAACATACTCCCCCTTGATGCTGAGAGGGCTGACAATCTTATCTCCTAGTGCTATAAACTGAGCTTTTGCAACCACTTTGGTGAATATATCTACTAGCTGATCCTGGGTGTTGATGTGCTTCAATTCGACATCCTTCTTTTGTACCAAATCTCGTATGAAGTGATATTTCAAATCAAAATGCTTTGTTCTGCTGTGATGAACCGGATTCTTAGCTAACTTGATGGCACTCACATTGTCACAATAAATTACTGTAGGCTGAATTTGTTTTTCTCCAATTTCTTCCAAAACTTTTCTGAGCCAAAGGGCTTGTGTACCTGCTGAGGTAATTGCGACATACTCTGCTTCTGTAGATGAGAGGGCAACAATACTTTGTTTTTTTGAGCTCCAGGTAATCAAACCAGAACCAAAAGAAAAACAATTTCCAGATGTAGATTTACGGTCATCCATACTACCTCCCCAATCTGAATCACTAAAGCCTACAAGATTGAACTTTTCAGAAGAGTAGTAATGAATACCAAAACTTGAATTCCCTTTCACATACCTCAAAATCCTCTTGGCTGCCCTCATATGTATTTTAGATGGATTTGTCATATACCTTGAAACAAGTGAAACTGAATAAGCAATATCTGGCCTCGTGTGGGTTAGAAACATCAAGCTCCCCACAATACTTTTGTAAGTTGTCTCATCAACTAAATCACCACCATCATCTCTACATAACAAATCTCCATGAGCACTTGGAGTGGAGGTAGGGTTACAATCAGTCATATTAAATTTCTTCAGCATATCCTGTGCATACTTTGTTTGACAAATGAAAATCTCATCCTTACTTTGATAAACCTCCATTCCTAGAAAATATTTCATTAGACCAAGATCTTTCATCTCAAATTCTTTCATCATAGTAGTTTTGAATTCATCTTTCATCTTAGAACTACTACCCATATACAAAAGATCATCAACATACAAACTTATGATGAGAATATCAGTACCTTCTTGTTTGTAGTATAGGGTAGGATCACTCTTACTTCTTTGGAAGCCATTCTCCTGAAAGTATCCATCAATCCTAGCATACCACGCTCTTGGTGCTTGCTTGAGGCCATACAAAGCCTTCTTCAACTTGTAGACATAATTATCTTTTCCTTCCACTTCAAAACCTTGTGGCTGCTC